>NC_140298.1:84584771-84875771 GCF_964211825.1 Aythya ferina
AGCTTCTGTAGTGATACCATTTATTGATTGCTCTTTGCTCCAATAACAATTCCATGGCCACAGAGTCATCGTGTAGGATATTAATTGGTGTTACTAATACAAAAGATATGATTTTCCAGCCTTCCAGCTCCTGGCAGCTTCCTTCATCCTTTTTCCTTGTATAATCTAATGTCTATGAATCACTCAAGGCTTCGCCAGTTCCTGTGAAGATAAACAGACCGGGGGTACTCTGGTGTTTGCAGTGCAGCAATGTGACAATTCACACTTCCTTCTGCCAAAGTTTCCACTTTGTGAAATCCTTGCTTTGTACATACACTTGTTCAGTATGTTACAGGGCAAAAGCAATTTATTGGTAAGTCGCAGGATGTGGGAGATCAGCTTCCAGCGCACAGCATGAGCTCAGGTGGAAACACACCTTGTGCAAAGGGCTGTACAGTCCTGCCAGATACTGGGCAAACCTTGCAGAGAGTTTTGTGCCCTGAGACTTATCAGCAACTGGAGGGAGCTTTGGTTTTCCCACCAAGAGGGCAACACTTGCATCATCATATGGCCATGCAACCCCAGTGCATTTGCTCCAAAAAACAGCCCCCACCAGTGGGCTCACACAGACTCAGGCTTGCTACACCTGAAAACTGATGCACACCAGGAAGTGTTAATATGTCTAAAAAGTGATGTCCTGCAGGGGTGTTCAGAGAGCTGCTGGGCAACCTTGCAGGCTGCTGCTAAAACCACAAGGAAAGGGGAAAAGTAGCTTGGTGTAAGACAGTTTTAAATACGCATGAAATTTGGGGTGAAGAAGTAAAAGCTGGTGACTTTTTTCATATAAATACATACCTAACATGGCCTGGTCTTTGAGAGAAGTGTTTTGTTTTTCCTCCCCCAGCGTGTGACACATCTCGTTGTCACAGCCTGTCTCATAGCAGGAGCAGTGGTACCTGCTTCTGCCTGGGCTGCCTGCAGGAGTTTTGGCAGCTGTCTCAGTGAAGGCACTTTTGAACGCTAGGGTGAGCCAGAGAGGGTCTCACCCAGACTTCATTTACGAAACCTACCATCACAAAACAGCAGGCTGGTTAATATCACTTAATATCACCTAATATCACCTAACATCACCTAATATCACCTAATATCACCTAATATCACCTAATATCACCATAGAGCTACGTGAGCACAGGTTCTCACTCGTGTTCCAGCTGCCCACCAGGGCAGCCGTGGGCCAGGCTGGGGACCCTGCTGTGGGGTGCAGGCGTGCCCTGGCTGGGGACTTGCTGCCACCACCCCTTCTGCATGCAGCAAGAGAGGGGCTGGGGGCTGCAGCCTGGGCTGGTGGTTGTGCTCCGGTGGTCATGCACCAGCGGTCCAGCCAGCCACCAGGCAACAGGACCACAGGTGCTTCTGGAAAGACTATCATAAACCTGAATTTTCTGCCGAATTTTAGTCCACTCAAAAAAGCCCCAAACAAAATTTCAAAAATGACAAAATTTCACATTTCCTAGATCCCTCACAAGCCGGGTTTTCATCAGCATGCCTTGAATTCCGGGGCAGAAAATTTTACTGCCTCAGAAACCACATTTCTCTCTCAGTTCTCCATTAGGCTAATTAATGCCACATTACTAGATTTCTGGATTTAATTACAGCTATTTACAAGTATATTTAGAGCTCGTATGAAGAGGCCAGAACTTGTTTTGGTTGGATTTCTGTTCTGCAAACACAGAGAGGATTTGGCTGGCGCAAGAACGAAATAAATTGAGCAAGGATGAAGGGGAGGTGAAGGGTTAGAAAAACGGTTGCTTTTTAGGATGCAATTTAACCGAGAACTGAAGTACACGCTTTAGTCCATCCCTATTCAGGCCCACATTCAGAAAAGCAATTAGGCACTTAATTAACTTCAAGCACACGGGCTGTTAAGCATGTGTCTAAGTGGTTTGTTGAAAAGGGATAGCATTAAAAGCATGCTTAAAATTAAGCACATACGCTCGGCTAATTTCCTTGCCAGCTAAGCACACTTTCTAATCATAATGGACCAAATTCAGCAACGGCAAAATGACATAATTCAGAATTACAGCAAGGTCAAACCTGGCTTGTGGATTCCTGTCCTTTGAGATCGCAGGGAACTGAGCTTGGGAGCAAATAAGCGAGACAGCACCGTAAACTGCCACCGCAGCACACTGAGGTGGTTTCTTGTGTAGGGTATGCACAGGTATTTATGGGAGCAGAAAACGTCTTTCCCATCTCATTAACATTCTCCAGGAAAAATTTCTGCTCCGGGACACAGGTAAAAAGTCTAAATGGGAATATTTCTGCTCATTGAAAATAATAATAGTAATAATAATAAAAGATTGAATTTTATAAATTTAGCATTCATAAGAGCTTACATATCAAAGCAAAATTGCTCAAAATGAGAAAGATTTTTTTTTCCTAAGAAAAACAGTAAAGGCAATCAAAATTTCCATCAAAGATTATAATTTCACACAAAATTGTACTGGGAGAAATTGATTTTTTTTTTATGAAATGGGCATTCCATTAAGAAAAGTCACTAATTTTCCTTTAGTTCTATTTTTCGCTTATGCTAATTAATAACTGGAAAGAAAAAAACTACAAGCACTGGAACACACTGTCCCTTTTGTCATCCTAATTTGGGCACCGTAACCCCCCAAAGAGTTTTGCCAAGAAAAAAAAAATCCCAATTCACAAATCAAAATCAGGTCAGCCGAGGCACCGGATCCTAAGCATTTTCTAAAATTATGTGGATACCTCCAGGCACCGATGAAACACAATCCCAGTTCCTGAAAATGTACCAAGCCCTGGCAGGGGCACGCAGACACATGTGGGAGTGGTGGTGGGCTCCTGCCTTCCCCTTCCCTTGGTGGCAGGGGTCTGACCTGCTGGACATCCCCCAGTGGGGATGACTGTAGGGTTGAGGGGCTCTGGGTTTATTTCTCTGGCCTCTCCTGTGGTCCCCAGACAAGGAGAAGGTGTCCCCATGTGCGGGGAGCCCCAGGGGATGCCTGGCATAAGGGTGTCCGGAAAAGAGGGTGAGGGTGGGGAGGCATAGACGAAACGCATGGAAACCCCATCTGGCTCGGGGATGCCCTGAGATGAAAGCAGCTCAAAAAGTCTTGCCATTTGGTTGGCTTCCCCTCCACCCCCACAGCCCACCCGGTATCTCACCAGACCTCCAGGAGAGGCGTTAGGTCTATGGTGAGCTTCACCCCAAACACACACTGGCCACCTGGATGACGGACAGTCATCTGATGCTTAGACCTGACGAATAGTTTTGATTGAAATAATGACTCTTTCTGGCAATTTAGAGTCATGTCAGAAGCTGAGTGATTATGTCCCCTTCCGGGAACAGACACCACTTCAGCTCCGCAGCATGGAGCTTCAGTCTCCGCTTACCTTGGTCTTCCTGTGTGTCTTCAGTAAATGAAAAAAAAGAGTATATTTTTTAGCATGGCCAAAACTAAATGTTGACACATCCCTTCTTCTGTCTTGATAAATCTTTGCATTTTACCTCCAGAAATAGGCCCGGGCATCTGTTTTTGTAAATTCCCTGGTTGTAAGAACACAGATACCGCAACTCGTAACTTCTGAAGATCTAGGAAACTAATTTCCCAAACCTAGTGAGATTTTGGTTATAGACTTCTGTAACCTTTTATTAATACTTTATGTGATTTCACTATGAAAGGGAACCTGTGATATTAGTAAACATAACCACAGTTCCCAAGACAGACCGTGACTTTGGGGAAAGGCTATTTTGCTCATACTTAGTGACAGGGCATGGCAGCAAACTCAGTGCTTGAGTCTCACCTGCTTTACCAATGCCTGCAGACTCACAGATCTGCATGGGTGAGTGAAGAACTGTGCCCTACGACTGCATTTCCTAACCCTGCTCCCAGGAACAAGGTTGGGCATTCATTGTTACTATGATTATTTAGGGCATAAAAATCAAGCAGAACCTGTAATGAGATCATACATTGTCCCAGTTGGTTTTCAGAGGGAGGATTCTGTTTTTGAGACGTGCCTCAGTCTCAGTGTTGTCCTGGTTGGTCACACTTGAAATCCCCTGGAATCACTCAGCAATGTTATGCAGCCATCAGGAAAGTCGGGTAATTCCAGCATTCCTGAGACACACTGTAGTAAGTAACATCTTGGCCTCGTCTAAGAATATTTACAGGTCTGCTAAATGTTTCCACAAACTTTTCTGGAAGGCACGAGGCTCGAATTTGAGTGAAAAAAACATTGTTCTAATCCAAAAATAACTGAAAAAATATGTTTCTTTTGTTAATGATTAGCACGTGAAGCTTTTTCTTCTCTGATGGTAAGCAATGAAGCCAGAAAGTAAAAGAGATCTAATCATAATTCAGAACTGTTGAAGGACAAGGTCAGAAACCTGATGGCTATCACTACAATGTCTTTAATTTCCTCTCTGCATTCCCTGGGAAATTCTCAGGATGATCCCCTTGCCTGAAAAGTACCATATTTCTGATGGCACCAAAAAAAGGCAGCAGGGTCTTGGTAGGAAAATCGGCTCATGGTTTATGTAATACAATAGTGGTCATGTACGTGGCTGGTGTGTGAGACAATTCTGAGTCAAAAATAATCTCACATATTTTTTCACATGAATCTCAGACACACAGAAGCACATATGTATGTTCCTTCTTGAAATTATTCTTTCTGTAAGGCGGGAGCTAGTGAGAGTTTTAGACTTAAGTGAAAATATAATCTTTTTGTGCTGGCAGATCATATATGTATTTAGACTAACAGATGGATTTGCTGCCAGAACACATATATAAAATATTATTCACAAGAGAAAGTGGTTGCCAACAGGTCCTTAAAACTTTTTGCTCAATATTGCTCTAACGATGGTAAGGGGGGAATTCTTGAAACAAGCAATTGCCTCTTCCCCTTTAAGTGGTGAAATTTATGACAAAATTTCAACAATGTGAAAAAAAAAAAGAAAAAAAAAAAAACAACAACTGTCTGTCTCTAAAGGAAGTGCTGAAACAGAGGTTATGTTCTCATTGGCTTGAAAAGCTGGCTGCAAGCACTCATGATTTAAGTAATACTGCAGATCTGCAGCTCAAGCTCAGTGGCACAAAGATACGGGACAAGCATTATTTTCTTTCTTTCTCAGAGACCTTACAGCGTGAAGAAGAAAAGGGCTTTCTTCCTTCCAAGTTTGTATAAGGTGTTCTTCCCTATAGGGAGAACAAGTGAAAATACTCAATGCACAACGTAGATACTTCTTAGTTTCAAATCTGTTCAGTAGGCTGTGTGTTAAAGCAGAAGGCCTCCACCTTAGGACAAAATGACATAGGTCATTTTCCTCCCCAGTCCTTTCTGTCAGCATGATGGACCCAATGCAGGACGGCCCTGGCTGTTCATCGCCAGCCTCATGCGAGGTTAAACCAGTGCAAATTGCACTGGTTTGCCCTGGAGTGTCTCCAGGAGAAATCACCCTCAAATTTATGCTACTATTTTTGTGTGAATTGTTTGCAATGGAACCAGGAGTTTACCATGTACTTTTGTGCTCTATTGTCGACATAAAAGGAAGTAACAAACTTCCACTACTTATTGGCAAACTGAATAGAAATATCAAAGGGGAAGTCCGAGATGCTTTTTTTCCCCTCCCTTCAAAGTCATCATTACCTCATAGCCCAAATAAACAAACAGCTTTCAGAGAGACAGCCAGTGATTTGCCCAGGGATGAAAGCACATCTCTTGCCACAGCAAACACACGAGGTTTGATGTGGATTTTTTAATGGTGCCCTGCAGTGCCAGGACACTTGCCTTTCAGCTCTTCGGGAGGCTTGTCCTTGGAGAAACGCACAGTCCTGCCTTCACCCTTTCACCCTTCTGTGAGCACACCAGCTCCCCAGAGTGGTGGCAGGCACAGAGCTGGTGATGTCTGTGGTGAAACCCCCAGTGACTGCAGCAAGGCAGCACAGCACCCTGAGGATGCAGTACACGGGTGGTATCTGTGGCCACAGGGCAACCGCTGTGGCAGCGAGAGATACGAGCCATTCCTAAGGCTGCAACCAGTCCTTCCGACAGCTAAAAAGGAAAAGGAACAAAATGATTGTACCTCTGGGGAGGAGAAGGGTTGATCTAGGCAGACAAAGTGCAGGCACAGAAAATTGTGTGGGCTCTGACCAAGCCAATGCCAGGGAGCCAGTCCCTGCCAGCACGCAGGGTAAGTGTGCATGCACTCCCCTGCTCTCCCAGCTCACAGCTGGTTTATGAGCTTTTCCTGCCCTGTGTGGTAGTTGAAGTGGCAGAGGAGCATCACAGACATCTGTGCACGGCGAGCGAAGGAGCGAGGGTGGTGGCCAGGGAGGGTGGTGGCCAGGTCCTGAAGCACTGCAGCGGGATGGATGAGCAAGACCTGGGGCCACTGACAGCCATCCACCTTGGCAGGATGGAAAGCAGCCTCTGGGTTTAATGCTTCCTCTTCAGATCTGCAAATCCCAAATCCTGGCCAAAGGGCAGTGCTGGGATCAGAGAGCAGTCACATGGGGATGTTAGTCTTCTTGTGGATCTGCAAGCAGAGGAAGTTAACTGTTCTCCAAAAAGAAATTGAGTGATAGCTTGTGCGGGAGGCTGTGCCTAGACATCTGGTAACATGGCACTTCTTGTGCCTCCTTTGCCCCATTCCCCTTGGCACACCAAAGAGCTCACTGAAATGAACCCCACAATGTTTGCAACAGCCCAGCTTTTTGTAGGGAGACCCAGGGACATGTCCCAGACGGGCTCCCCTGTGCCCCCCACCGTACTGCTTCCCAGGGGGGCAGAGGGGAGGGAGCAGTGAGGTGCCCAAGGGGCTGCCCACTGCTCCACCCCTGGCGCGGCTGTACCACCAGCTGCTCTAAGCCCCCAGCATGGCTCTTGGTGTGTTATGCTGTGCCCTGACATACATCTCAGTTCTGGGCTTTCTAGGAAGAAGCAGCTGGCAGTGGTGAAGCCCCATCTCGCTGGGGAGCACACTGGCTCTGCTGCCTGGGGAGATAAGAGTTGAACAAGCAGGAGGGTGGGTTGGTCGGTTGAACTCCCACAGCAGCTTTGGGAGGGGTTGCTCATAGGCTTCCATGCAGAAACTGCATTTATTTGGGGGTGAAAGACAAACTGAAAGGCTTTCCATTTTCCAAGTCTCCCAAGGTGCTGGGAAGGCACAGTTAGGGAGAAAGGTTTTGGAAAGTTCACAAAGGGGTTCTGGGCTTTTCCTGCCCTTGTCTGGGGGCTTGCCCGATAGCTGGGCACCTTGAGGCTCAGTAAGAGCACATCTTCACCTCTCTTGAGCCTGGGTTTGGTGTTGGGCACCAGGATTTGTCTTGAAGCTCTCTCCAGAAGCAGACCAGGAACCAGCACGGAGCCCAGGAGGGTGAGCACCAGCTCGAGGAGCCCTGGCCACAGGGACAGGGGCCACTTGCCCCTCGCACCAGCAGGTGCCTCCTGCGGCTGCCCCTTGTTGGGGCAGTTACAGCAGCCCTGCTCGGGTGCTCATCCTGACCACGCTATTGCCGAGGCAGAAATGCCTAGCCAGGAACCACCACCCGCAAACAAATTGTTGGCAAACTAAAAAGCAAAGTGCCTTTCCTATTTCTGCACTGAACCCAAGCTATGTTGTCACATCATAAACCGAGTTTCTCCAGCAAGCACATGCATTTCGGTGTTGTATGGGGCTGTTGCTTAGACACTTGTACTAAAATATGTGTGGAGGCTCATGTTTGCTAACTGCGCATTTTCCTTATTTCTGCTTCCCTCTTACAACACCCAGCTGGGAAATAAATAAATAAATAAATAAATAAATTAAATAAATAATTAAAGAGCAAAGTGCAGTTTGTAATAGGCCCTTCCTGGCGTGTTTTTCACAGCTGAAATCATTGCTATGTTTTGGAAGAGGATCCCCAAACTTCCCCAGGCTGTGCTGGCGGCAGAGTTAAATGAGGGCAGCGAGGCACTGCTCGGGGGCAGGAGGCACGGGCTGCTCGATGCTGCTGATTCCCTGGTGCCTGCAGGGACAGTGGCCAGCATTTGAGCCCACCTCTGTGCTGGATAGTCTGGGCAAGGCCAAGTATGGGGGGGCAGGAGGTGAAGTCTCACTCCATGGGGATGAGCTGGTGCTACTGCCAGAGCAGGGAAGGGGGTGCAAGACCTCTCCATAAATGTCCCCACTACCTGCCTGGCTGTGGTCCTGTCTGGAGGCACCAAAGGCAGCTGCAGGGCCTCCAGCGGCCTTCACGCCCCCATGAAGCTCACTTCTGGGTCTGTCCTGCTTCATTACAGGGGCCATACCTGTAAGGAAACAGCTCGATTTGATAGTATGTTCTGTTAATAGAACCGTGGGGAAGAGCCATAAAACATCTCCTTTCCCTTTGATATTTGTGACTGTGGAGCGTGTCAGCTGTAGGCAGTAAAATAATAACAGCAGTGTTGAGCATGTGGCAAACAAACAGCAAACCTAAGGTTTCTCGCCACAGGCTACGTAGCCTCACAAGCTCAGCCAGACATGCTTGGCCAGCACCTGCGTGCTTTCTTTGTTGTTGCTGCTATTATATACCTGAGTCAGTCAAACTCGCAGGGAGCTGATTTGCAACTGGACAAGGGCTTCAGACCCTGCAGAAAAGAGCCCTGTCTCGCATTACAGCAATCACCCGTCTGCCCTCAGATGTGCGATGTTCAAAGCGCTGAGAGTCCTGGACTTTCCCAGCAGATTCCTCTGGAATGTAAATAATCTTCAGATCCCCAACCAGGTGCCAGCAGACTCCTTGAGTAGCTGAAGGGGAAGTCCTCATGACATATTCGCACTAAATAATAATAATAATAATAATGACGGTGATTATTTTCTTTGTGGGGGTTTTTGTTTGTTTGTTTGTTTTCCTTGAGGGAGGCTGTTAGCTTGGGAAAAAAACAGGAGCTGTCACTTGAGAATGTTACTGAGAACTGGTCGGCTTAAGTCAGGATTTGTTAAATATTGTTAACACAGAGGTCTGGGCCCTGATGCACAGACAAAGCACAGGAATGTTTCCTTTGGCTTTAAGTGGAAATTTGAAGCAGATGTTTTAAATAAAGACCCTGGCACCACAGGTAGCGAGCACTTCCAACTACACGTGTCTGCGCTCTGGAGATTAAGAAAGCCATGTGCAGCAGCTTTGGCTCTTTTTTTTTTACCCTGTGCTCAGAGAGAGGACTCTCAACATCTGGACTCTAGTCACAGTTCTGGCACAGCCTTGCTAGATGACCTTGAGAGAGCCATTTCATCGCTCGGCCTTCATTTTCTCCACACACACAAACAAGGCCACAAGCCTCCCTGGCCAGGCAGGTTGAGCCCAGCTGCAGAAGGAGCCGTAGCAGCGGGCAGGGGCACAGCACTGCAGTCCTTATCGATGGTTTCAAACACAGCCATGAACACATTTACATTGGCACCGTTCCTTTGGCAAGGGTGGGTGTGCTGTGCATGACAGAGGCGTGCTGTGAGCGGCGGGGGCAGCAGGGACAGGGGTAAAGCAGTCCTTGCCAGCTCTGTTCCTGCGTCCCCTGCAAGGGCAACAGAAACGCCGCCTGAAAGATATGTTGGCTGGTGCTGAAGTACGCCTTGGGAAATTCTTTGAATGTCTTTCTTTATTGTAAAACTTGCCAAGCCTCTGTGTCTTTAAATCATGTGTGCGTTGTTCATCTCTTCCTTTTTTTCATTTTCTTTCCCTCTCCGAGTGTTTCCTGTGGGCCTCCCGGCTGTTTCTTCCTTTTACCTCTCCATCCCACACCGACTTCTCCTTTTTCCAGTCTCTCCCAGTTGCCCAGCTGGCAGTCCTTCAGAACTAGACATCACATTCACATTGCACCATGGCCCCTCCTCAGACATCATGGTCAGGTCCCCTGGGCCAGGAGACCCCTTCACTGGGTCCAGCAGTGGGGGACAGCAGCACAGTGCACGGGGAGCTGTGCCCCAACTCCCCTTGGTGAGCAGGGCATGTGTGGCATGGGGACGATGGGCCACCAGGGACCACTGGGCTGTAAGAGCCCCACAGCTCCTCCTGCCCCTCGCAGAGGGTGTTCAGGACAGTAGGGTGATGGCTGAACCCCTGGCATGGGCAGCAGGAGGGAGTGCAGCCCTATGGCACGGGGAAATTACATAAGAGGCTTCAGCAAGCTTGCAGGCCAGGGTGTCTGCCCCTGGGCTGGGCAGGGCAGGCAGCAGAAAATATTCCTGCCTGTGCCAAAGGTGTGACTCCTCCCTCGTGATGGATGAGTGCAGGGGAGCCCTGCCAGCGCTGCTGTGAGGGCAGCGGGGAGCAGAGCAACCCAGGTGAGGCATCCAAATAGGGAAGCCAAGAGGCAAGATCCAGATCTCACAGCTGGAAGGATTTATGGGATCGCTGCTGCTGCTGCAAAGGACATGGGAGCTGTAGATGGGCACTCAGAGCAAACCCTAGCTCCATCCCATTAGGAGGGGGCAGTGCCAGGCAGCTGCAGTGTCAGACTTTGAAAAGCTGCCAGAGATGGGTTCTAATTTTTTTCCCTCATTTTGTACTTTTTTTTTTTTTTTTTTTTTTTTTTTTAATGTAAGCAGAAGACAGAAGAGTTCTTTGCTGCTGAAGGAAAGCACTAATGAAAGAAAAGTGGGCATGAAGGGACATAGGAGGAAGCATGTGACAAGCCATGATGGGCATTAACACAAACTTTCTGTTTTTTAAGTGGCTTAACATAATACTGAAAGAAAAAAAAATGTCCTCATTAATAGGAATTATCTTCTTGCTTAAAGACATCCAACTTTTAGGGGCAGCAGAGCAGGCTGGTTCTCTGACACCTACCAATGGTATTTCACTACCAGATCCCAGATATACATGTATACCCTGTCATATCCACTGGTATTTGGTCCTGAGATCAGACTGTACATGAGCAAAGCTTTCTGCCCATGCTACAGAAAGCATTTCCTTTTCCAGAACACAGAAACTGAAGCAAAGGTTTTGTGTCATCAGGAGAGAAATATTTTTATGAATCTAGAATCATGACTGCAGGAGCCGAAGGGAGGAAAATCATACCAGCATGAGGGCCATGCAGGAGGTGTATCAGATAAATAACTGATAAGTACATGCAGGAAGATCAAAGTCTCCTTCTGTGATGAATAACCATGATTCACGCAGCTGGGAGGTGCAAAGAAATGACTCTACCTAGCTAGCTATCACTTGTTAGCCAGAAAGAAAGCATTTCTGTACACTTACTTTAAGGTATCCCTTTTGTTCCACCAATGTTTAAAGCACTACCCTGTAGCAATTGAATGGCAGGTGAAGAAGGAAGAGGAACAGCGTGTTCTTGACAGAACAAATAAGTCACAGTTCCCTCCGACCGTCAGAAAGGGAAGTAAGCACAGCTGGAATCACAAACAGAGCCAGGGGAAATCACCGCTTCGCTTCCACCCCCCCCTTCTCCACCTCACATGGCGGCAGGCCTGTGTGCGCTGAGCCTGCAGGCCGAGGGGGAAAGGATGCACGTGGGCCTTCCAGCTCATTCTGGCAGGCCAGGGGCTTGGAAAAGCAAAGCAGGGTGAACTTTGCCTTCACTGTGTCCAAGATCAAAACCCTCTAGTGTTTCCGAGCTGCCCAGTATCTGGGAACTCACGTTTCCCCACTGCCTGTGTGGCTGAGGGATTTCCCAAAGCACGAGGGGCCTGCAGCAGCAACCCCTGGGGGTGGATGGCCACTGGCTGGTGGCTCATCCCACACGGCCACCAGCAGCCTCCGCTACTTCTTTCCACCCCTAGGAAGTCACAGCTGCCTCCCAGGCTCTCTCTGCTCCTTCCCCATGCTCCACTTGCTCCATCCCCATCTCCATGTGTCTCAGGACCTCCAGCTACCACAGACAAAGGGCAGTGTGCGTGGTGGTCCAGCTCCCCCTTCCCTTCTAGCCCCCATTCTTGCCTCCTTCTGCTCCTCTTTCTAGAGCAGAGAAAAATCACGTGGGAAGTTAACGGGGGAAGATGAGCAGGGCTGCACTTTGGTTATTGCTGCACTGGGGAATAGTGATGCTTGACCTTTGCACTTCTGAGCAAGGCAGGGAGTTTTGAGGCCCTGCTGAACAAATATTAGGGCTTTCATGTGTCCTTCAAACCCCTTCCTCTCTGCAAATTTAATTTCCTTCCACAAGCAAAGGGATTGTGACAATTGCTGCCCAGCTTCCTTCACATGCTTGGGACTGGAGGTGATGTTTAAAAGCCCAGATACACATCCAGTTCAAGTGGCAGTGCTGCCAGGTGAGGCAGGATGGTCCTGGGTGGCAATTTTTTTTTCAGGCCTCCGAAGTGCAGAATAAATTAAAGCACAGCCTGCGATGCTCCGTGCCACCACACAGGGTCTCTGGAGGCCTGAGCAGCCCAGGGAGAGACATTCGATTGCTCTCCCAGATAATGCCATCCACACTAGCTGTTTTGTAGCACAGAGGAGCGAAAAAAAAAAAGAATAATAATAATAATAATAATAATAATAATAAATAATAATAATAATAATAATAATAATAATAATAATAATAATGTGCTGTCACAGCCTTGCTTTGGTGCTGCCTGTGAGCCCCCTTAGCTGGGTTCAGCACCATATCAGTGTCAGCCTGAGGCACTTCTGAGAGCACTGAAGAGCAAAATGAAGATACAAGAGGGGGGTACAAATGGTCCCAGTTTGGGCCCCACAGGTGGCTTCTCCAGCCCTTGCTGCTCCCTGAGGAAAAGCAGGAATTCAAGGGGACATGGGCAGGAGCTGAAGAGGAAGACGATGCACACCATGAAGTAAAGATCAGAAGACAGGAGGCAAGAGGCTGGCAGCAAGGCTGTGGGATGTACAGCACTGCCCTGTGATGGAGCTGGGACCAGGCTCTCGTTCCTCACCTGAGCGGTGCTGAGCCCCTGGGCCTCAGGCACCTTGGCATCCTCAGCATGTAAATAAAGATGTTTATTTTATGTTTATTTCATCCCCAACCACACACACCCTGCTCGGCTCCCATGCTCCCACCCATGCAGCAGACAATATGGATGGTTGCTGATACCATCTGCTTTCAGGCACCTGGCTGACGTGGCAGCCCAAAGGTGGGAGCCTCTGCACCCTGTACCATCAGAAGAGAAGCAGTGTTGAGCCCCAGGTCCTGTTTTCTCCCCCTGAGCAGGCGGCTGGTGTCCCAGGCCAGGCTGCCACCACCACGAGGAGATGTTTCAGCGGGTAATGCAAACAGTTGTCCCTGCACCATGCCTCTGCAGGGTGGCTGCGTGTGGCATTTACCCCTAATGGAGAAGGGGAGAACTTCTACCTTCTTTTTCTCCACTTTCCAGCTGCATTTATTCATTGTACACCATCTGCGTATTCCCCGTTAGCGGCACATAGGTATGGCCTGCAGCCTTCCCCTTCTCCTTACAGCCTGGGATCAGTGGTTCCCAGACATGATGTGGACACAGGGTGAGAGACAGGAGCAAAAATCATTACTGGTGCACCAGGTCACACACTCGACCCCAGACAACTGATGCCAGGAACATGCACAGACCCCATGTGTATCCAGGAGGCTCACAAAACTCTGCCAGCACTCCTGCTGAATGACACGGTACTGCTGCTGTTACAGGGGCAGCAAGGCCTGTGCCTTTTCCACATGCCCAGGTATAGAAACCTAACAAGTGCATGGACTCTGGGGTACAGGTTGGGAAGGAAAAGCTGCAGTAGGAGAGAGTCCTCATGGCAGGGAGGAGGGACTTATGCACGCAGAAGCAGTGTGCAGCTGTGAGGTGGTATAGGAAGATGTCTGCAGTTCAGCACTACCCAATGCTTTCAGCTTCCAGGCCTGATCTTTTTGTGACTGCTTTGGGATATCATTTTATTAGGCGCAAGGAGGGAACTGTAATCTAAACCATTTGCAGGAGTGAGTTTGTGGAATGAACAATATTTAGCCTAGAATTTTGGCAAACGTCTTATTTTGGAAAACTGTAATGCCCCAACATGCTGGAGCAGAGCTTCACGTTTAGCAGGGAGATGGCTTTCGGAGAAAGGAGTTTTGCTGTTCTTGGAACAATCTGCCCAAATTTGGTCAAGCTATAAAAGCTTTTGGAGAAATTTCAGATCATGTGTCCTCAGGAAAAGGCTCATTGGATCTTCATGGCTCAGTTCCGCAAGGATTGTCTGCACTGGGTGTGTTTAGTACCAGGATTCAAGGCTGATGCAGACCAGCACCAAATTTAAGCTGAAAGTAGGGGTGCCCTGTCTCCCTCTGCAAGGTCTGGGCAGTGTGGAGAAGGCAGGTGCCTACCTAAAATGCAGGCACACCAAGCACCAAAAGTAGGCAGTGAAGCAGGTGGGACAGGTAGGGATGAAAGCCAGAGAGTCAGGGCCAGACATCAGGCTGGGACTATGTGCAGTGCGTGTCACTTCTCATCTGCCAAAGGCTGACACAACTAATTGTAGTGCTACATATTACATGTGGTGCTCTTTACATACCTGTCAAGTGAATCTGCATCTGCATCTCCTTCCCATTTTATCTTCCATTGTCTGCCATCCCCTCCTCTTTCCATCACCTCATGTCCCCCTTCCACAATGACCTTCCCCGCTGACATTGGCCACTGTCCTTTCTCTGCCATTCTTGTAACATCAATAATTTGCTGCCAGCACCTGGAGTTGCTTAGCTGTTTATTTCTTTGTCCTCACACCGTCATGCTACCTTCCAGAGCAGCCCAGCCCTCCCACACACACCACATTTGACATTTAGGGCACTTGGGTTTCTTAAAGTGCTGTTCTCCCTCCAGCGCTGCTGAGTCCTCTCTCTAACTTTCACCCAGCTTTGCCCAACTTTCAGTCCATCACTACAGGTGGTAACTTAGAAGCTCTTACAAGCTCTCAGCTGTCCCTTCCTGGTTCTCAAAGTTACCTGATCTCCCTAATCCATCTGGAACTGCCCCCTTCTTCCATGACAAAGATTCTCCTGGCTCTTCACAGCCCTGCTTTGCTCTTGTCTTCTGCATCTCCAGGAGTGGTCCCCTTGAGCTGAGGACAACTTCCAGGGAGTCTGTGACCGGGATGAATTCCTGCATTACAAATTAATTTTCTCATTCTTCCTCTCTGTCTTATTCTTATCTAAGCATTTTTGCATGTCTAACATCGTTTTTTCTTGCTCCTGCCTCCCCACCAGCACAGATTCAGCTATGAAAGTCCCTTTTGAGAGCAGCTTTTAGCTGCCTTTTTTTGCCCTCTCACATAGTCACTATCCCCGGTGACCCCGGCCTATCTGTTCATCGCCCTGACACACTTATGCCCTCCTTACTTTGCAGTTTCTTGGGCTGGCATTACATAAGGCAGCGAGGCCAATCCAACCCCCAGGGCTGCGGGCAGGGGGAGTCTCATCTCGCATGTCCCTCCCAGCAAGTGCCACCCCCTGGTTGAGCCCTGGGAACTGCCACCTCACTGGATTTTTCTGCGGGCCAGTTCAACTCATTAACCCTGCAGAAAATGTCCTGAGGCTTTCAGCTCGGCTTTTTCCTGCGGGGATTTATCAGGCTGAATTTACAATAGTGAATTGAAAGCCAGCGGGGCAGGGGAAGGGGCCACATCTGGCTGAGAAGGGAAGGGGGAGAGCGGGTGGAGGAGCGCGACCTTCCTCTTTCAGTGGCCACAAGCTGTCAGCTCGGCTCAAACCACCGACTGTAGCTGCTCCCTCACTTTCCTCTGGCTCTTCACTTTACGAGTGTACCTCCCTCTCAAAGGACAACAGCCTCAGTTTCTTTCTCTTTACCAGTTAGCACCTCCAACCTGCTTTCCCTTTAAGCTCACTGGCAAATGGATTTCACGTTATCTTCAGTCCGGAGTCTCCAAACTCTGTTGAGTTTCTGACCACTGCCACCCTAGCTAAACCTCACAGCCAAATGCTCATTCACAGGTGCCTTGCCCTGCCCACCCCTCTCCATACAACCACCGGTGTTCATGTACCCTCACCTCCAGCCTTCTCCAGTGCTTTTCCCCCAGTCTCCCCTCCTCACCCTTGGTCACTGTGGGTGTCATTCAGGCCTGTAATTTCTGATATCACATCATCACGTCAGAAAGCTGTCCCCTTGCTTTCTCATCCAGGCTAAATACAGATTACAAAGTGTTGAATACTGGAACAGTTGAACAAATTCCTTCATGCCACAGTTTTAGCAGGAATGTGCCAGTTTACCCATACAGCAGACTCTCATAGTAAGTTAGTCAAAGGAAGACTCATTTTCCCATCTATAAGATGCACAGATTTTGCTACCATTTCTTCTAGTAGACTAAGATGCCCAAAGGCTCCACAGGAGGGACTGTGTCTTGTTGAAGAGGATCAACAGGTTATTTTATTGTGGGAACCAAATGTGAGTAAAAGGCACTTACACTGATGTAACTGAATCTATGCTAGTGCTTTTAGAGGCACAACTATGTTAGTAAGAAAAAACAAACAAACAAACAAACAGACCAAACACCACAGCTTATTTCTAAATGACATAATATTGCTGGAAAGGTTTTACATATAAATAGGTCATCCCTCTGTGCCACTCCCTGGGGCAATGCCTTGCACAACATTTTTGCAGGGAAGTGTAGGATTTCTGTACAGCATCAAAATATTGAGAGAGTCCATGTACAGGCCTGACATTTTCTCTTTTTTTCCAGCCTATTTCCCTTACTTTTTGAACTATTAAAAAACAAAACAAACAAACAAACAAAAAAACACAAACTTTTTATTTCCTTGTATTTTTCCTCGCTCCATCATCATTGCAGATCCCGCTTGGAGCAGCAGAGTTTGTGCATCAGTTTTAGACCAGCTGCATTATCCTTCCACAGCAGGTGGAAACCTCACTGCAGGTACTAAATCCATTTGCAGAGCTGTTCACCTAAGGGGAGCTGTCAAAGTCAGTGCTGTGTCCTATCTATACTGTGATGCTTCTCATTTGATGTATGAATGGAAAGACAATAAACATACAATACAAGCTCCTGTTTCCAACTTTTTTGGTGATGGTATATTTTTTTTCAGGGCATTAGTATCTATTCCAAAATGCATGGATTTGTTTTTCACCCTGAGAGAGGTTCTCTTTCCTCTTACTAGAACCAAGAATCAAAGTGGACTCAGTAGGCATGAGATCTTTTCTCTCAGTGACCAGAAACCTCATGGAGGTTTATTTGGAGGCAAGAGGCTCCAAGGATATATTTATTTCCCCTTTCTTTTGAACCCTGATTTGGGTCACTATGAAGGCCGACCTTCTCCAGAACATGAGTATCCCTGGGAATAAACACTGAGAGTCATTCATATTTCAGTGGCTAGCAAAGGGAACAGCATCGGAGTTCCCTAGGAAAAAAATACAGAGACAGGCTGACCATTATGGCAGCAATAGGTACCTCTCTGGACAGCTTGATTTGGGACAGCTGTATAGCTACAGAAATGGCTCACATGAGGATTGCTTGCAAGCCCATCATTTTAAGTGAAAGAAGCTTACAGTGTGGCCTCTGCAGCAATTTCAAGCACCTTTGTGTCACTCTTAGAAGGTGATGAAGCCTTACAGGAGGCAGGCACTACTTGTGGCTCTGGAAACTGCTGACACACAGCAGCTCACAAGGATGGTCCCCACAGAGTTTATTATAAAAAGCCACATCGTGATGGAACCAACAGAGTGAACTTCCTCAGAAGCTCAGATAAAAGACCCAAGAGCATCTTCCAGAAAACAACGAAGTGATAAGAAGGACAAAAAGTATTTTCGCGCATTTGGACAAGGTACTTTGCTAGAAAACAAGGAGAAATGGCCACTCGTTTTGAAATAAATCAGACAAGACTGTATTACAGCTGGCTCCCTCCTTTCTTGCATTAGTCTTAGGGCCAGCCCTGCTGCATTTCAAAGACACCCTGCATCCCCACAAGCTTTGTGTGCTTGTTTCATCTCTCAGCAGCTCTTCATTGTGGCCTTCTGAGATTGCTCCCTCTGTTCATGCTGGGTTTTTGCAATGACAACAAGGGTGGAGGCCAGTTCCCCACCCCTCTTTCCACCCTCACTTTTAATATGTGCTCCCTAAATTCCCCGTGTTGCATCTCAACATGCTGCCGTTCTGGGCTCATGCTCCCAACCTCAGTGCCCAAGTGCTGTGTTTGCCTTGTGGCTACACTCCCTTAGCTGTTTCTTTCTGCAGGCTAAGGAGGCTGAGGACACCCTTCTTTGCTGAGGCAGGAAGAAGAGGTTTAGGTAGTGGACTCCATTTATCTGCCTTCTTGGGAAGTTGGCAGCAAAAAGAGTTTTCCAAAACTGTTGGTAGATTACAAAGAGGAATTAAGGAGGGTAGGGAAGTATCTTGACCAGGGTAGGTGAAAGCTGTGATCAGAGCAGTCACTACTGCATGAGAAAAAAAGTAGATGACAAGATTTTGGCTGGACAACTGTTGGGACAGGCGTCAGTCATGACATCTCTACACTGGCATTGTACTGATAACCAGAGGGGAAGCTGTAATTGGTGTTTTCCTGGGGTGCTTTCCATCAGCTGGCAGAAAGATATCATTTTTCCAGCAGAAATAAAATGCAGAGGTATTCACAAAGTACAAATCCTTGCGTAAGTATGTTTTTTCCCAGTTTCTGATGCAGTGGGTTCAACTTAGATAAGCTTCTCTAGTCACTTTGTGTTAAAGCCCTAAAGAGAAGCTGTGGTCAGTACCTGGGTTCCAGGGCCAACGGTCTATGAGTCCATGTTTCAAATCTAAGCTTCTAAACTACATTTGTTTGTTTTGCCTTTTTTTTTTTTTTTCTTTTTTTTTTTTTTCTTTTTTTCCCTGTTACAGCCCAGATTGGGCATTGTTCTTATTGATGAGCTTATTGCATGGCGAATCCCCATGGACACTCTTATTCCTGACTCACTCCAGGAAAACAAAATACAAATCTGTCAGTCAGCCCCTACCAAAGGCAGGACCCTTAAGCTGCGTTTCTTAGACATGTGATTATTTGTATCTACTAGCATCTGGGAGTGCCTGTCCAGGCAAGTGACTGCCATTTAGTGCCTTTTCACTTCAACTGGACAGTCCCCATTTGCTCAGATTTCTTTGTCAAAGGGCACACTACCAGATTTCCCCTCCCAGCCAGTAGCCCAAGGCACGTCTCATTAGCTGGAGGCTGCTGTGCACGTAGATGAGGTGCCTGTTGCCCTTATTTACACCGATGCTAACACGGCTTGTTGCCTGCCATCTTGAAATCACTGAAAGTTTGTCTTGCTAGGGCTAGCCTGACTCTCGGGAAAGTCAAGAAGAAGACTGGTAAAGGTGTGAACTCCATCTCTGCAAGTAAAAGCATGCTTGATGCCTTATGAAGGGGTGGGGTGCAGCCGCGCTGCTTTCATTCTGCAGGCTGGGGCTGCAGTTGCAGTTGAGTCACCCGAGCATTCCCGCTTGTCCCTGGGCGGTGGGCCAGGGATGGCCAATCTCCCCAGGCCCCCCCGCTGCATCCTGATGCTTTCCCGTGCCCCACGGCTACGAGACACCTACCACATACCGCACCACAGTGAGCTGAGAGGAGGGGAAATTCCAGGAGCAATGTGGGAGAGAGCAGGACTGGGCATGCAGCTGGGTCCCAGGACAACCCTGCTGGCTCATTTCCTCCTGTGACTGAGGTTTGGGGGTTGCTCTTTAGTGGGGTAGCTTGGCTCTTGCCATCCTGGCAGTCTCTCTTTGTAGTAGTCTCTTTTGGGCACATGGCTCCAGGGTCTGGCCACCCAGTCGCTATGGGATCCCAAGAGAGCAGCAGGAAGGTCAGCCAGGGATGGGGAGGAGCACGATCTCCCCTCTCACAGCATCCCATGCAGATACGCTGCACTTGGAGTAGCATAAAATTGCTTCTGGGCTTCAGCCAAATGCTGACCTCTCTAACATCCCTAAATCAATGAGAACTGGGGTCACTGTGCCATTTCTAGGAAGCCTTCTAGATCTTGCCCTTTGATGGTGAGATAAGATCACTGACACATACAACAAAATCAGTGAGATATGATGCCTGTCCTGCCATCCCCTCATCCAGCCTGCAAGCTAACTCAGATCCCCCTGTGACTCCCAGCCCATGTGCATCCACCTTGGAGAATCACCAGTTCATTTCCAAGTCCTCTGGGGACAGGACAGCTGGTTCCCTCTGACAAAAACCCAGGTGCAGTGTGGAGACCAGCTCATCCTGGGACATCCTGAGAAGGTCTACACCAGGTTTGGCTTCCTTCTCCCCACATCATCCTCCAGCCTTCTCCCACACAGGCACCCTGCAGCACCTGGTTCTGCATGGCCTCAGCAGCATGAGATATCCTCAGCTTCATGCTACAAAAGTATCTCTGTAGTCAGTTGCAGTGCATTCTTTCAGATGTTCTGAAGTGAGAAAACACAGAAGAAACATTAATCACGTCCATAAGCCCCAGCTGCAACACATGGAGCCCAAAGGAGGGCTAGGGACAAGCCCGCTGAGACCTGGACGTGGTCACCATGCTCTGGCCCTGTGCAGTATGAGCACAGCCCCTGGCAGCAGCTGGCTGGGGCAGATATCACACATACGTTAGCAAAAATGTGTTTAGCAAAGCATCACAGCCCACAGTGTCCCTGGTGCTTTTCACTTCTCTTTAAGAGACAGAGCAAGAGTTGTCAACATTTCATGACATCACCAGGTGCAACACTGCTGCCTTCCAAATATAATTGCTGGTTACGTGTTCATTACCTTTAGGAACATTAATCTGCAGTTATTGGAATAACTTAGCTACTGACAAAGGGTAGTTCTTACTTTGTGTGCTTTCACAGCCATTCGCTTGCTGTAATTAATTAACCGCAGTGCTATCTTCATTAACAGGGAGAACTTTCTCTTTCAAGATGACTGCCTGGAAGGTAAAGCACCACTTGTGCCAAGGAATATTGTCAGGGGCACACCTTTGCTTTTTTCAGTGTTTACCACATGGAAAAGGGCAGAGCTAGCAATGAAAACAAGGGTTTATATGCTTTCTTTTTAAGAAGATGTTCTGTCCTGCAAACAATATTTAATGGTGCTTATTTTAACGTGCAGCACATAACTCCTCTCTGTGTGGGCAGAACCTCTTCATGAGGAACAAGAGGCATTTGCATGCACACATGTGATTCAAAAGAAGGTTTTGCAAAAAAAAAAAAAAAAAAAAAAAAAAAAAAAAAAAAGGATAATATATGCCAGCCATATCCTTCTGATCTCTTTGTTTCCTTTCCTATCCATCACTTTGTCCACATCTTGTTCATGACTAGGGATGCTCCCATAAAGTGCCTTGCTATTTAAATGGGATAGGAAAAATGACCAATGCCATGCCAGTGATTATAATTGGAGAGGAGCCCTAGCAACTGGCTGAATGAAACCTGATAGAGAGGTGGAATTTGTTTGGCTGGGATGTACCCAGAGGACAAGCTGGCAGTTGCCTTACATTGGGGAAATCCTAGGCCATTGCTTCTGTGGGTCTTTTTCTCTACAAGCAGCCTGTTTGCTTAGGACAAAGGTATTGGAGCTCTTACCCCCAGCATGTATTCGTCCGTGGATTGGGAGGGTGCAGAGTAACCAAGTGGCAGGGATATAAGAGCTACTCTAAAGCCCAGGACACCTGAAAGACTCTGCAGAGAGTAGAAGAATAAATGCTATGGAAAATCAGGTTAAAATATCATAACAGCCCTGGTAATTGTGTATAATGTGTTACATCTGGGAGGGACAAGAGGATTTCCTTTCTGCAAAACCACAGCAGACTCTGCTAAATCAGAGGGAAATTTCCCACCAGAATGCAGGAGAGGTTTCCTACTGTAGGGCCGGAAAAGTATCTGAGGAATTATCTCAGGTGACTCACAAAAATGTTAATCTTAAGAGACAGAAAGAACAGCCCTGCATCACCTCAGCAAGTTTGGGGCTGTAGAAACCTGACACCACAAACTCATTCGTTACCCTGTCATACAGCCAAATTCCTCTGCCTGGCTTAGGCACTACCTCCTTTCAGCCCAACAGAAGACCTTTTAATCTTTGTCAGTGAGATCTCAAGATTTCCCCCTTGATGCTAAGGCCTTTGGTCTCCAGACAAATCCACTCTCATCCTGAAGTTGAGCTAAGTAGCTGGAGCATGAATTCCTGTCACACCACAAAAATCATGCTTGCTTAGGGCTTTTCTGGGCCTTGACAAATAAAACTTTATTTTTCTTCATTTTTTTTCTATATATCCCTTTTTTTTTTTTTTTTCTTTTTTTTTTTCTTAAAAGCAAATAGCATCTGTTTATCCAGAAAATCAACCAGAAGAGCACAGTCTAGTTCTCCAAGCTCATTTGAACATTGTCAGAGGAAATATGTTTACTTTACGTTTTTCACGCTTTGTACATCCTACCACCTGGTCAGTGCTCCGACTGGTAGATACGGGCACAGTATGGGGAGAAAGTCTGAGCAAGCGTGTGTATCTTTTCTTAATAAACATTTGTGTGACAGAAACTGAAGCGAAACTGAGAAACGCGTTCCTTCAGATCAGCCATGACTTAATCCCTGCAGTTTGGGCACAGCGTCAGGCCTAGAGCAGCTGCGCCGAGGCAGGGGGCCCAGTGACCCTCTGCAGGCACAGGATGATGTGGCAGAGCCCCACCAGGCCCGGCAGGTGCAGGGCAGAGGAAAGGACGTTTTTGGGTGGCGTAGGCTCAGAGGTTTGCCCCAGGATGTGACCCAGAGCCTCCTGGTGTGAGAGGGGTGCTCTGCTTTGGCTCCCGCCACTCCTCTGGGGGAGCGGGATACACGTGGCTGTAGCCTCATTTTCCCAACACATCCCGGTATTGTTGTTATCAGGAAATACGGGTGGTGACTACGACACTGCCTGTTTCACAACCAGGGAGAAATGTCTCTGCCCCCATCTCTGACTAAAGGACAACGCATTTCCCACTCTTGGAAATGAGGCAGAACAAACACCGCTTTTGAAGCCATTTTTATTCTGACTTCTGTCGGTGTGGGCGAGGGCAGCCTGCTGTCCCTGCTGTGCCCTGCTCTGACTGAGCACATCCTGGGGACACTACACGAAGGCCAGGAGGGAAACGTGACAGGAGGAAGCCAGCTGAGTGCTCCCAAACTGAACGCCTGGCACCGGCAGTGAGCAGTGGGCAGGGGGTAGAGAGGCTTGTTATTGAGCCTATTTACAGCACACAAAATAAAAGGTGTGGGTACATGTGCTGCTCACAGGATACCAGCCTTGGTGGTGCCAGGCCCACTGACAGCCTTACCAGGCAGCTGGCAGTGCCCCTTGTCCTGCTGGTGGGTGAGCTGGAGTCACCAAAGGGGAAAACTGATCCACGGGGCAGCTCTGGCAGGGATAACACCACAAGCAGGCACTGCTTCTGACTGAAAATGACCATGTGAAATGGTAAAGAAACCTCCCACATGGAGCAGAGAGACAGGGTGATGAAGACATTAGCGTTCCTGCCGTGTGATACGGCCTGTTAGGCAACCAGTTCACCAATTTTGTACTAACTTCTGCCTCTTCCCTACACTGATGCCACCATCTCGCAAGCCTGGCAGTTCCAGGCAGACACGGGTGGGCGGTGGAGTCGCTCGCATGGCCTGGACCAGGACTGGTCTGATAGCAGTGCCTCGGGCAGTGACTCCAGGCTCCAGATGCTGTGTGAGAACAAAAGGGATGAGTGAAATCCTACGTCTCACCAGCCCCATGGGGCTGGATTTTACCTGGTAGCTCTACAAACAAAAGCTCCTACTGTACATGATTTCCATTTCCCAGTTCTCTCTCTTTCTGTTTTCTATTTTGAGAATCTCTTCCAGTTATACAGTTTTTAGTTACGGGAGAATGAAGAATTTCTTACTCAGAAAGGGGACTTAACCTTTAAACTCACCCTATACATGACACAGAGAAGTAGGCCCCTTTCCGAAGAGAATTAAGATTATCAGCCAGTCACCCGAGATTTCCTGCAAAGCAGAGGGAAGTGAGGAGGAAGGAAACAGAAAGTGGAAGGAGTAACATGAAAGGCAAGACTCAAAGCAAAACAAAAATTGTTTTTGCTGTGACGATCTACCAAGAAATGTTGAGAATGCAGAGAACAAAAACACATATTCACTGCTTTTCGTAATGAGGCCGTTATCTACACTGAAAATGTTTTCCTTGAAAATGATTGTGAATCCCTAACCCCAGCTCTGCTTTTTTAGACAACTGGTCCCCCAAGAATTTCATGCTACCCTAACAAGTATATTTTAATACAAATCCTCTTAACTATAATCCTCATTCAGATACTCAAATATTCACAAAACTGGAGAGTTTCTCATGTCAATATGGAACCATTCCGACTTCCTACAAAGTCTCAAAAAAAATATGCAAATAAATGGAAAAAAATATATCCATTTTGTCCATGAAAAGATGCACTACTATTACACCTTGGCAAGTAAGCTGCCTTCAAATCATTTATGAATTTGAAATCTCTCTGGGAGGGTAGGGGGGTAATTGGTCTAGCAGATACGAGGAGGCTGCTTTTATGTGTGTGAGAGTGTGTCAGCCTATGTACATATTCTTCAAGCATTTAAAACTCCATTTTCAATTAGCAATGGTAGTGCTCAGTTTTTTCTCTTTCTGCCAGCAAGAACATGAAAAGGATTCACATGCAGGATTCCTTCAGCAAGCACTTTATTTTTATTTTTCCTTGGTCCACTTTGTGATTTTTCATATTATCCTACTGTGACAAAACATGTATGGTAGTTACCTCTTCAAGCCTGCTAAACTTCAGCTTTTTGCATTTCCCACAGGCCAGTGTTAAACAGCAACATTTTGTTTTGTTTTGTTTTTCTGGTCTTTCTTACCTGCTGTGTAGCTCTGCTGATGCTAAGGGGGATTTGAAAGCTGCAATAGGAAAATGAAAATGAAACATAACCTGAAAGTGCCCCCACAGAACACAGTCAGCAAAGTCTGGGCAAGTCACCGAAGACCAATGTGTGCAAATGAAAGTTTTGCTTGCATTACTGTTGCAGTGTATTTTTCCCTACAGGGCTGCTCTGCTGGCACTCCAATGACTGCCTGGCCAAATTGTACTAGAGCCAGGCTGCCTTTCCTATGCTGTACCTGTCTCTGGGAGTTCTTCTGTACAGGCACAGTAACAATGGTCAGCAAGCCAGAAATAGGAAACAGATCTCTGGTGTCAGTCAGATGTTTACTTAGGCATTCTGAGTAGCCGCCTCTTCATTACAGAGTCATGGCACTCCTTTTGGCATCTTGGAATCACCTTGCAAAACTCAGCACAGACCATGCTCTCTATCAGAAATAAAATCTGGATTTTTCACCCACCTTTTATGCTTTGCAAAAGCAGAGATTGAACTCTCAGGAAGTGTGACTGTATGAATTCAATGATGGGAAAAACTAGTTTGAATTCCACATGCAATGTGTCCTTTTCAGAAGAAACCAGAGACATTTTCCAGCTCTTCAGGGAAAAAAAAAAAATAATAATAATAATGAGGTGGGGGTGGGGGACAGGGCTTTGTGGGGACTTGGGAAAACTCTAGGCCTTGGTTCTGCTTCCTTTTTAGGTCACTACTGTAAGAAACTCTGGCCACATCTATATGGGGAAGTTGTGATGATTTAACTGAAGTCTGTTTTAAAATTCTTTTTAAGGTTGGCAAGCTCCGGAAAAATCCAGGCAGGACAGATGAAGATGCTACTGACCCATCCAGTCCAGTGGGCAAAAGACAACATATTCCTATGTGCCAAAATTTGAGCACAAAGCTACTGTCCTCTACACTTTGGGGACCTTGGTATGACAAAGGGTGACTTTCTAGCTACCCCAGAATATCAAGCAGTGAACTAGGATGCCTAAGGCACAAATAGGATGCAGATCTGCCAGCTCTGTGCTGTGAGTGAAAGGTCTGCTGGAGAAGCAGAGCAGAGAGCTGCCAATGCTGGCATCTTAAATTGCTATGAGTAATGTCATCAAGTCTCAGCTCTCGGTGATTTACACCCCTTTCTTTTTCTCCTCTTTCGAGGTTATATGTGGCTTGTGCCAGTTTGGCTCGCAATCCCATTTCACTGCATATTAAACCCTGGCATTGCTAACAGCAATTATAGTGATCACAACATCAAAGATGGAGTTGTTTTTGTCAGTAGATCTCCAGGAGCTTTGCAGTAGGAGCATCATTATTTCCATTCTTAACAGTGGGAAAATTGGACACAGAAAGTCAGATGTCTGGAGACACCATTACTCAAGACAAATTCATAATTTTGTGTGGTTCTTGCTCTATGATGAACTTTTCCTTGAACTGCGTTTTGAACACTCTCATATATAATGCTAATGAAATCAGCCAGAGCGGTGTCATTTGTGCTGCAGCTTTCTGAAACGTGACTGAAATAAATTAAAAGGATGAAAAGATTTTGTTTACTGAACTTCAAGCAACAGCATGGTTTTGATAAAGGAATGGAAAACAGGAACCCTGCTAGGTGTCCAAAAAATGTGTCCAACCAGTATCTTACTGGCATACAGATGGAAATCACCATCTCAGGAACAGTTCTGTGGGCAGTCTCGGGAAAGACAAGCAACAGACCTTATAAGAGGACTTAATGTCCTCCTGTCTCCCGCTGGCCTCTATGCTTCAGCACTAAAGCACACTCACAGCCCAGCAGGAGAACATTCCTCCACACTTTGCGCCTTCATGTTTGTTTGAGTCTTTCACAAACTCCAGCTGTCCTAACTATAAGTACAATGTCCGTGCTTAAGTAAAACGTTGACTTTCCCCCAAGACTTCTCCATAGCTAATATGCCCACAGTGTTTTTCATATCTTCTTTCTTCTTAAGAAGAAACCATATTTAGTTCATGGTAGCTTATCTGCTAGCAGTACAAATGTAGGCGACAGCAGCTTATCTGCTAGTACTGTACATTTCCTTACAAGCAGCTGGACTTGCTGACAGTCTATCTAACAGAGCAAGACAGAATATTTTAGGCTGACACTTCACAGGACAACTCCCACAGGAGGAAACAGAGCCCCCGACGGAAGTGCAGTAATAGAGCATAGGGTTTAAGCTGCCTCCTTCAGTTCAGGCAGCGCTTAAAGAGGAACTGTGGAATCAGTGTGAGGGAGTTTCCTCTGTTTCTACCTTTGGCGTCACCTCACTCACTGCCATGGGCTTGCTTTTGATTAATAGACTGTCATGTCCTTGCAATCCGTAGGACTCAATGAAGATGAGAAACTCCAGTCCACATCCCGTATCACAAGTGTTTGAGCTGTTCCCTTTTAACCAGCTGTATACTTATTAAGGAGTCTGAATGGATTTTTTTTTTTTTTTACCTGATCTTGCCAACTGAGTAGTTTGAGAAATGGAAGTTGGTATCAAGGCTTCTTTCTGGATTATTGAATTATGGAGATCTTTCACAACTTTTTTTCTTGTTCTTCGTGAATTAAATTACTTTCCATTCATTCTCTTACAGGAAAACACATTACAAGGAAAAGAAAAGCTGCATTTTCACAATCTTTGGCCCCAAACTTCCAGCATAGAAATTAGGGGATGATACAGCACCTTCCCAGAATAAAACCTAATGAGCAGCTCCAGCATTCAAAACATCTGCTGGGGCAATAAGAAAAAGTAAGGAGAGTGCTACATCCCATCGATGAAACTTTTCAGTGTGTTCATGTGTAGCACAGCAAATTCTAGGCTGGCTTCATCCATCACCCAGGTTGGTGTGGGAACTGCAGGTAGCACAGCCCAGAGAGCACCAGTGCCACTCTCCGCAGGCTGGGCACTTGGCAGCCTTGCGCTGGGTGCCACTACAGAAGAACTAGTGCTCTTGGAAGAGCTGTGCCCAAATCAATTCTCCTGGCCAGGACATAGATTGGCCCTGGCATGGTGCCAGGCTCACAACATGTCCCAGAGCTGTCCTGGAGCTGCCCCGTGGTGTAGCAGTGATGATGGCACTATGTCACGTGTGTAGCTGTAGCTAGGTGTGATGGCACTGCAGCTTTGTGCGCTGCTGTCCTGGCATATGATGTGCCCAAAAGGGTTCATGCCAGTGGCTCTGGTAGGGTCAGGCTTTGTGTCTCCACAGGACTTGTCTCTAGGATCATGTTTTTTTTCCTGAATGTTGCTCATTTCAGTGCCACAGACCTACCTGCCACTAAGTCCCCATGGCTTTGGATTAGGCTTTGGGAATTCAAGAATGTTGCACCTTTGTCTCTGAAAAAAGAAACTGAGAAAAGAAAAAAAAAAAAAAGAAAAAGAAAAAAAAAAAAGAAAAAGAAAAAAAAAAAAGGCACAAAAAGAGGAAGAAGTTCCAGTTACTCCTAGCAAATGTGAGCTAGGTGGTCCCCACTTGGCCCACACAACCCACCTCCTTTCTGATGTCTCTTCTGCCTTCACTGGTTAGAAAACAGGAGCAAAGCACAGGAACAGCTCCATTGCCCAGCACAAGGAGGCTTGCACAGTGCCTGCTGCAAGCTGCCTTGCTGCCATGCCAATGTTACCAACCCTAGATGTTGTGAAGTACTTGATATCTCTAAAAGCCAGTAGTTTCTAGAGGGTTGTTTTAATTTTTTTGTCTTACGGTCTCCATAGAAAAGATTTACTTGATGGTTTCTGTAGCTTAAATGATTATCATGCAATACAAACCACAAAAAGTATGTGCCTGAATTCTGAAAAACTCCCTCTGCACATTTGCAGATCAGTCACTATCACTGAAAAAAGGAACACTTGATTATTTTCATCCCTAAACATTAGTGTCAGTTCCCTCTTTAAACTCCAGAGTTTTATGTCCTGCCCATATTAGGACAACCACTCAAGTGGTGATCTAACCCATCCTGCCTGAACCATTGTGATGCAGACCTGCTCTGGTAGGCACATCCATGCCAGCAGTGGCAGGAACACCTGCAGGTCTCCATCATGACTCCTTACTTGGTCTCTGTTGAGGGACATGACTACTCCCTGACTTCCAAGGAGCAACCAGCACCATCTCCCACATAACCTGGGTTGAGTTGAGTTACGCCAGCTGAATAGCACCTATCTGCTGGAGAAAAACAAAGTGGATTTGGTGGGCTTTTCGATGGACTCCCTTCACAAAAACCTCCCCCTACAGATCCTGCAGGAAGGGGAAATGCGTTCAAAACTCCCTGCAGTGCTACACTTGTGCAGAACTGCCTTTGCAAGGAAAAAAAAAAAAAAAAAGAGAGAGAGAGAGAAATCAAGCTGCCCATGCCATTCACAGGGGCTTTGAATCAAAACTGATTCACTGTTTGCTTTGTATTATATCATGCTGAAGCCGTGCCTCAGAGCTTCCCCCGGGGTTTGAAACCAGGAAGGCTTTTTCCTGCAGTTGATGAATAACCTCCCTGTCAGCAGGAGCTGGGGGATTGTGCTCCCTGACAGACCATGGCTTGCATGCAGCTAGAGACAAGATGCACTTCTTCAGCTTCCAGCACCCCAGAGATGCTTCATTACCACCTAAAGGGCCTCCTGGGCACAGCAAGGAACTGGCCAGGGTGGTTTGGGGCCTGGGGCTGCCTGAGGAAACTCCCCAAAATGTGGGGGAGACAGACCAGGGCCTGTCCCCCCCACAGCCAGGGGCATGGGGGCAGCCCCAGCCCCAGGCACCCACTATCCCCCTGGATATGGGTCTTTGGCCTGGGCATGGGGATCAGGTGCAGGCCTGCTGAGGGGGATCAGGGCCATGAGTGGCCCCAGAATGTCCAGGCAGGGCCATGCTAAGGCCTGCTGGTGGTTGTCATGCTATTTTGTCTTTCCATTGCTCCACACGAGCCCAATTTCTATCTATATTCAGGAGTTTTATTTAAGGGGTTCCCTGCTATTAGCAGACCTGGGATATTCCCTTATTTCTGAACCACCATCTCAGGGCTTAATTCTGCATTTCAGGTCTGGGAGGGGTGTTGTGGTGGCAGACAAGTGCCACCATCAGGGTGTCCCACACCCCGCACTGGCTTCCCTTCCCAAAAACTAGACCAGCCTGTGGTGTCAGGGCTGAGTGCCAGGTGCCCAGCAGGAGCCTTGAGTCACACAGCACCACATGGTCTTTAGAAAGAGCCTCCTGTAGAAAGCCCTAGGAACGGGGGTCTACCAACGTCACATCGATCTGGGCAAAGCCAGCCCTGGTGGGAAGGCCCTGGGGTGTCAGGGCAGCCTAAGGCAGGGGCAGCAACAAGCTTCTCTTGGGGTCTTCCCCAGCAGCCGTGTATGTCAGCTGCCTCACTTCTAGTAAGTCACGGTGTGTGCGTGTCTGTCCTTCCTGCCTTCCCCTCTCAGAAGCATCCTGCCAGCTCACCTGCAGCCTGCTGGCCAACACCAACCACAGCTCTCAGCGACGGGAGCTTTGAAGAAAATAAAACTCTGAAAATGTTGTGAGAAGAGGCAGTTTGTCAGGGTGACCCAGGGGGCGCAGGGTAGCTGTTGCAGGAGGGTGGCCCACTTCAGGAACCAGTGGGTCCACGGAGAAGGGACACATTACAAACAAGCTGGTCACAGGATGAGCTCCAGACAGAGCTTACAGCCATGAGACCCTGCAGTTGTGTAAGCAAGGAGACTTCACAAGCTCCAGCAATAATGCACAGCACTAACTACACTAGCTCGCTCTTCTAAGACCTTGGGGAAGGAGGTGCCACCAAATGAGACTTGGGGGGCTGTATTTACACTCCCACCCCTATATGACCACCTGCATTATCCCTTTGGGTCTCCATCTCTTACCTGCTGGAAAGAGGAGCTTCACAAGGGAGACAGTATGTTTGATAAAGTCAGCCTGACCCTAGTACCTAGGTTTCCTCAAAGTAACATGAAAGGATTTACTATCACATTTGGCTTAGAGCTTGAGCCTGCAGAGAGCCTGCAGTAGCTCCTGCCTTTTGCCGTGTAACCATGCAGCCTGCCCTCTTGTGAGAATGAAGGTGTCTTTGTGGCACCAAGCACCCCTGCATCCCACAGGGAATTCAGAGAGTCACTGGTTTTTCTAGCCTTGTGACAGACAGACAGACAGACAGACAGACAGCCACGTCTCTACATGTCATCTCCTTCTTTTTCCGGCACACACTCGACTCGCTCTGTACTTTCCAGTTTTGCCGGGGCTACTGGCCTCCTGCGCGCGCTCCCTCAGCTGAGGCTGAGTCAGCCCGGGCAGGCAGGCAGGACTTTCTGAGAACACCCACCAGAGCCAGCGCTGGCGGCAAGCCGGGGGCTCATCCCCGCAAGCTGTGCACCTTTCCTCCCCACCCCGTCACAAACTTTCACCGAGGGCAAACTTGGTGAGAGGCGCTGCCGGCCCCCACCACAGCACAGGAAGAAAAAGAAAATAAAAACCAAACAAAACAAAAAAACAGAAACTGGCTTAACAATTTCCAAGAATAACAGAGGAGCACTCTTCTTTTTAATTCATTGTTTTCATGAATGAATTATTCATTCAGTTGTGGTAATTTCTACATTCTTAGAAAAAAACACACACACACAACAACGCAGTGACTTCTATTGGCTCCCAGGGGCCCCGGGATCTGCAGGGAGGGGACCGGCCAGCAAAGAGCATCTGAGTTGCAAGGAAGAAGCATGACACAACCACACCATTCAGCACAGCGACTGTCCTGTAGACAGCATGGGCATCCCACTCTGTGAGCTGAAATTGTAATGATTTGCACCCAAATGAGCTCAGGCTGGGAACTGAAATTCTCCAAATAAGTGTAATTATTTTAACGCTGTGGTACAATAATCATTTTGTATTCTGGTGATGTTAAAACTCTCAAATTCTGGCTAGTCTTGTGTTCTGCTTTGTCTCCTTTACCAGGGGTATCCTGCTGGACATGTCTTGCTTGGCAGAGCAAGAGACCTCTCTCTGCCCATGGGACCTGGGCACTCCCACCTTGTCGACCCTTGCAGCTCCCCAGGGGCAGGGGCTGCACCATCCCCTCTGCCCAGCATTCCCTCCCTCCAACTGCTGCCTTGTGGGTGATCATTGTGTGGTTAGGGTGTAACAGTGCCTTTCCTTTCTCCAGCTGCTTCTTCTTATACACGGCAGCAGTCTCCCTGCCCACTGCCACTGCATAGAGATGTTTCATACGTGTAACAAAGCTCCAGCCTCCTCTGTCATCCAGGCCCTCTAAACATGTATTAAACAAACCATTTAGCCCTGCTGGAGTAAACATTCCTACAGTCTCACATGCTCATAAATTAATGTGACTGACCAGACTTGGCTCCCATCACTTCTTCCATTTCTTATTATCTTTGGTGCCTTGTAAAAGACCCTTAAAAGGAGCAGACACTCTCCTTTTACATACCCTTACACCAGCTAAATCCTAGACATAGGATCACGGGGTGTCAGGATGTCAAGAGGTCTCTACTCCAACCCCCTGCTCACTGCAGGCTTACTTGTGAGCTCAGACCAGGTCGCTCAGGGCTGTGTCCAGTCAGTCTTGAAAATCTCCAAGGACAGAGACTGCACAGCCTTGCTGGGCAGCCTGATCCAGTGCCTGACTGTCTTCGTGGAGAATTGTCTCCTTATAACCAGCTGGAACCTCTGGATTCAGTTTCTGACCCCTGTCTGTCATGGTCCCACCATGTACTGCTGTAAAACTCCTGGCACTGTCTTTTGGCTGACCACTCCATAGGTGCTGGGGGCTGCTGTGAGGTCCCCCCAAAGATGTCTCAGCTCTGAGCTGAACCATGTAGGGACATTAAGACAGGGTTGCAATTCCTTACCTTTGCACTGGATTGAAGGTTTCCTACTTTCTTTAGTTGTTCTACAAGTCTCAAAACAACTGAAAAATGAAATGTTCTCTTTAAACCAGCACTGCAAGCAGTCACAGTATAGGACAATTATATTTGCAGTAAAGTTTAGCAATTTTAATGTACTTGGAACAACAGACCACCTTGAGTTCGCAATAAGAATTATGTTTTTGGAGAAGAATGAAAGATACTTTTGTTTCTCTCACTTCCATTGACAAAACACAGCATTACTTAGTTATACACAGCACTACATCTTAGTTATACACAGCAGAATGCTTCGGGCAGTGCAGTCCTTAGCTTAACTGAAAATACCGTGAGGTGTCTGTTTTGGGGAATGTTAAATGAGTTTATTACTAAAGCAGGGTTCAGAGGAGGACAGACCTGGAACACAAGGAGAAGTACTGTCTGCCCTGGTTTGCTCTGAATAACACATGAAACCACCTCCCTAAATAATACCTCAAAAATAAAAGGATGGACAGGCATGGCCCTTGATTCTGCTCTCAGCCATTCTCAGAAAAATTCCTCACTAGCCCATGGTTATTATTCTGGTCTTGTACCAGAAAACAGCATGTGTGGGCATGACCTTTCCTTGGTGTGGCTGTCCTACGCATGCAACACAGCACCAACTCCAACGCAACAAGGGAGCCAAAGCCTTTCTGCCTGGAAATAGGAACAGTTGATTATACGCTCTGTATTTCCCCAAAAGAGGAATGATCTTATTTAGCTGTGCTACCGCCCCCTCATCAGTAACCTCTCCACTCCAGAGGCCTGCGTTTATTTTTGTGACATGCCTATGACCTGGCAGGATTCAGCCCACTTGAAACCTGAAGGTCTGATGGCGACTCTGTGGGCGGAAACAACACCCACCACAGGTACTTCACGGTAGCAGCGTGCCTGAAACTTGCTCCCTCTCCCTCCTCCGTACACCCACCTCAGCCACCCGGCTGTGACCGAAATGGCTGCAGAGGGGACATTCCCTTCCCACAGGCGCTTCACACTACGGCCATGACCAAACGTCATGCACATGCGCGACGGGCTGACGAAACCAAGTGAGAGGCAGAGGGTGAAGGCTAACGGGCTGCCGATTATTTCTAACCCAGAGGACTCCGCGTACAGCCTCCCCGAGCAGGAAGCCAAACGACGTCAGCGGAGTTGCACTCCTATAAAAACAAAGAAAATGAGATCAGCCCTTGGCATCAGCTGCCGCAAGTGAAACGAGACCTCTGGTGTGGCTGGCAACCACCTAAATCACACACACGTTTGCCAGTTTAAAAGTGTCATAACCAAAAAAAGAGAAAAATCTGTTTCCTGTTTAGAACTGACACCTAAATAAGCAGAAGTACATGCCCTTAAAGGGCTTCTATATGCTCGAGACAGAGCTATGCAGCAAATGGTTGCAAGCCAGCAGCTGTCAAAAGAGTAGAAAAGGTAGAAAGTCAGTGTAAAGTAACAATAAGCAAACCTCAGACATGGAGCAACTGTTCAATTATTTGTCCGGCTGTAATCAGCAGCCACTTTTGCAACATTGATGACTTTTCTGAGTGGAAATGACCCACTTTCATCTGCCCAGTGTTGCTGGTCTTATGGTAAAGTGGTAAAGCCACCAGGATGCTCTGGTAGAAACTGTCTTCATTTCAGATATTACAAAATATCAGTTTCAAGATAAAATGGTTGTTGTTGGGAAATGAAAAGCAACAGTGGCTTTCCCTGGTCATACAAACTAAAAATCACTTTCAGTAAAGTGCCGGCTGATTCTTGTGAAATTGCTACATTCTTTATACACGAGATCGAGATATATTAAGGGGTATTGCTATATATGCAGTATGACTAATTCAATTGGGTTTGTTTCCTTTCTTTCCCCATTAGGAAAAAATAACTGGGGAAAAAAAAAAAAAGAGTTTGACTAATGCTGAATTCTTGATAGATTACACAGAGATATAAGAATGAATGAATAGATAAATGGATATAGAGACATATATATTCAAAGTTGGCACTTGAGGACAATTTTGCTAGGTAAGGAGAAGGTAAGGTTGCCATCCTGGAAAGAGAAAATAACTAAGGGAATTGTTATGCAGGCAGTGGCTGCAGAGTACCATCTATAGCTTCTATATATCTTTTATATATCTTATATACCTTATTATATATATATGTAGATATATATATATCTTTTATATACCTTATATATCTTTTGCTTCTATAAGCAAAAGCTGATGGCATATCCACTCTGAAATGAGCCAAACCAATCTGGTGGTACCTCTAGCAGGACGGGACAGAGTGGGAAAGTGAGGACCTGCACCACAAATTTATATCCAGGCAGGTAATAAATTCAATTTTCATTTGGGTTCAGAACCCATATGCTGTTAATAAAATGACACCACTGTGCTATTGACTTCAGTCAAGCATCTCTGATTTACCAAGGATCCATCTCTTTGCTTAAGTATGCGGCTGATGAGGTGAAACAAAGGATAAGTCTATAGGACAAGAAGATATATGGGACCTGATCTGAAGTTCTTTGGAGGCTTTCAAAAGAGACACTAACCTCATTCATGCTTGTTTCTGTGGCAAGCTCAGGCCTAAAATATTTTGCTGACATCACTGTGGCACAAATGTGACTTCCCAGGTTCTGTCAAACCACTGTTCTGCCTCGGCTGTGCCCTATACTCTGTCTGGTGCCACCACTACATGGTGATCACCGAGCCCATGCGCTGTGGGGTGTGCTTGGATATCACCACGCAGCTGGAGTGAAACCAGCTGACATCTGTCAGGAATTGCTCTTTCGGCTGTTTGGCATGCAGTCAAAGTCTGAAACATGCCAGACTTCTGTGGTGCTCGTCACCCGGGGCATGACGGCAGGAGTGTTCAGGGATGGGTGGATGAGGTCAAGGTCACCGAATGGGGCTGCAGCCCTGCCACCACCCTCATGGTGACTCAGTCACCTACGTAATGCCCTGAGCAGTGTCCATCACGGCGGCCTCCAGCTTCACTGCAGCCATGTAAAAGGTGAAAGCCAGCAGCAGTGACGGCATGAGCCAGGGCTTGGTGCTGCCACTGCTTGTAACTGCAGAGCAGGCTAACAGGGAAACCTGCACATCCTGCCCGCTCCGGTGATTTTTCTAGGCCGGCTTTTCACTATAAAGACAGAGAGCTAAGTCTGAAGGTATAGATTTGCATTATAAATACATAATTTCCACACATTTCCTTAATGGGAAAGAGAATCCTTCACTTCCTTCCTAAAAACTGGAAATGCCTGGGGCAAACTGATGCTGATGCTAGCGCTACTTGGCTCCAACTGCACGTGTTAAGGAGCTACAGGTTAAACATGAGGAAACACCTCCAGCTGGTAAATCTAAGGAGACACTGGAAATGCTCACCAAGAGTGAGAAACCTTTACCATTGCGGGTGTTTAAGAACAGGTAACATGGGCATCAGTGAGGAACAACTGAGGTGCGATGGGTCCTGCCTCTGGGCAGGGGTCAGGCAGGGGTCAGGCAGACAGCTTCTTACCTTGTTTCCCAATAAAATCCTACAGACCCAATAAAACCTCACAGCAACTGCTACTGCAGAGAGTGCTGTAGCCTCCGCTGATGGTAAAAAGGGGCCAAAACCTCAGTTTTAAATATGATGAGAAAAATGGTAACTATGCAGCAAGGCAATTTTTTTTCTAACATGAGGCAGAGGTAAAGGATCGGCAATGACTCAGAGAAAACAGTGCTGCCCCCTGAATCATTGCTTCCGCTGCTGCCATGCTACCATCTGCAGCGTCCGGGAACTTCCTTCGCCATCTCCCACCCCTCAGCAGGCCCCAAGCAGTTTATCTGCTGGTGTGTAGCCCTATGGTGACCTAAGGCCATCTAGACAGCTAGAGACAGTAGATTTGGCAAGGGTTATTTCTCAGTAACAAGTGTTGTGCTTAATTACTAGGGAAAAAAAAATTTCTCCAGCATGCCCAAAAGCATTTTCCATCCTGCAGGCAATGGTCACTTCTCTCAGATGTCAGCCGCATGGATAAAAGTTGCTGTTTCCTCAAGAAGATAAGCAAAGCGAGTGTTGCCAAGGCGACTCGGGCCATTTCTCTCCTTATCTGCGCAGGACTACAGCTGTCACTGCATCTACGCAGCTTGATCCTCGCCCCAGCACATGGTAACACAACACGGCACAACACTGCACCCAGCACACTGCCGATCGTGGCGTGCCAGAGCTGTGTGCTGCCCTCAAGCTGCCTGCCAATTCCTCTTCCTTGCGTACCGCTGTCATCCACAGCGCTCGGGAGAGACGACAGAGGAGAGCAGCTTCTTTATCTTCATTCAACAGAGGAGGAAACTGAGTTAGAGAGATGCCACAGCAGAACCAAGACCACAGCCCAGGTCTCTCACACCAAGGAGGTGAAGGGAAGGCACATGCCTACACAGCTCTGCTGTCCTGATCCTCTGCTTAGGACCACCAGATGCTGTCCTGTGTAAAAGCACAGCCCCAGGCTGGTCTCTGACAGCCACCAGGCCAGACACAATCTTCAGCTTGGGCTGTATGTGCCAGCCAGTGCAGATTTAAGACAACCTGAAACACACCAAGACACTTGTCCCTTTTCAAACTGTCCCACCAAGTCCAGTGGAAGCCATCTGAACCATTTTCTGTGCCTCTCACTGAGAGACAGGCAGCGGTCCAGGAAAGAGAGCTTGGCACCGACACTCATTTTTCTAGGAAAACCATTACACAAGTTGCAGTGCCTCTTAATTCACCTGAAGTGCTCCCCATCTGTTAAGACTTCTTTTTAACATGAGGGCAGGAGAACACTATCTGTAAACAATGGCCCATCTCTCACTTATCACTTATTCTCTTTTACCCTCTGATTATATCTTGCCACTGACTAAGGCCTCAGCCCCTTCACATGTGCTTATCTTTACATGATGTGACTAGCACAACCAAGATCACAAAGAAAGGAGACAAACAGGTCCCAAGTCCAAGACAGAAAAGTGTGAAGATAGAACTGGTCTTCCTAGTGTATGTGAGAAAGACAAGCAGTTAGAAAATATCCTTAAATTTTCCTTGGGAAATTTTATAATAATGGTGTTTATATATGTAGATATTTAGAGCAGCCAATCAAATATTAGTTTTCTGGCTACAGCTATAATAAATGCCTTCAACTGAGAAATTGTCATGTTCCTGTAGTGGGAGTGTGATACTTTGCCTTTCAATGCCCTGACTTTGCTTCAAAGCTCTTCTGGTGCTTTTCTTAGAAATGATGAAGCCAAAATCAGACCAGATGAAAACTGTGGAACAACACCTCAAATTCTTGGGAAACATGAAATCTTCCTCCTTCTCCCTCCCTCCTCCCCCTTATATTTTTGTGTGGTGCTGCACAGTCTTGTGTACTGTGCATTTATAATTTCTGAGAGACCACATCCGCATTTGGGAAGCAACTGAGGGGCTCAGTTTCCAATGGAATAGGTTTTCCCGGGGATGTTCTCCCAAAAGTTTGACTTGTGTTTAACTGAAATTTGCTTAAGAAGGTTCGAAGCATTTTAAAGGCTTTCCCTCCCCACTTGCTAAGCGGAGAGCTAGTGGCTTCCTGTTAAGGAAACATTTAGTCTGTTCTTGTCTTTGTTAGTCAAGTCTGGCATTCCCCTCCGAGAAAAAAAAAAAAAAAAAAAGGAAAAAAAAAAAAAGAAAGAGCATAGTGTTCATAGTGTTTAAAAGAAAGCAGTCGAGCGATGCTAAATTAGCCTATACCTATATAGCAGCTAACAAGTGTGGGTGTATCCTCCCACGTCTGGCATATGAAGTGGGCTGAGATGACTGACCGCTGACACTCACCACTTCCAGAGACCATCCATTTCTAAGAATACAGTGGCTTTTCATTCCCACAGGGGCTTTTCATTCCCACATGCCTGTATCTTCTGCACAGTTTTACTCCAGACTGGCACAGCAAGGATGGGCCTTTCCCCCAAATGCGTAGCAGAGGACAGAGGCACAACGCATTAATGACTTCAATCTTTAAGTGGCTACGCCAGCAAGTGAACCAGATAAGTCCCTTCTGGGGCGATAGTGATCGTGTAACTAGGGTGAAGAAAATGGGTTGGATGTCAGCAGCCGTTCCTATGCAACAACTGATCTGTTGTGGCGATTCTCAGGTACAAGAAGAACAGACAAGGTTAAGAGACGTAATATCTGCAGCCACAGGTTTGTTATTTGTGGAGAAAGTCCGTCACAAATGTTGTATCACGCCAATATTCTGCGGAAACAAAGGGAGACAATAGGAAAGGATGAAAGTGGTTTGACCTTCTTTCTTAGATCAGCATCTCTTACTTAACATTTTTTTTTTTAATTTTGCAAACACGCACCTGACAGAAGAAAAGCACTGCTGCTTAAAGCCACAATGATAGCAACTTTTCAACGTAGCCCATATTATCTTGACACAGCATCAGTGACTTGAGTTACTGTGCAGCTTTTCAAGATACTTCAGCAGCATAGAACAACAGCAGGCTAATCAAATAATGGCAGGATAATCGTGCATGTTCTTTCCCCAAGTATGGCAACCTTGTACTGTGGGCCGGAGGCAACCCTCAGAAAACCCTCACAGTGTGAAACTACTCCCTGTCATGACTGCCAAGCAGGCAAATGCCAAGGACAGCAGCATCACTAAACACTTCTGTTTGCAAGCCATGGAGCTCAGTGCTTCAGCAACTCAGAAGTAATACTTGCCAATGCATGCTTAGAAGCACACTCCTGTCTACGTGGGGCAAATCCTTCAAAATCCCTAGTCATCTCACTTGCCTTCATTTGGCAGTGTGTTTTTGAGAGGTACTTGCACAGACCAGATTCTTCTACAATGCTGCATGAGTTTCTTCTGAAGCCTCATCCTCAAGTTTCTTTTGGGTGTCTACTGTATGGTACACATAAAATATGATACCCCAAAATAACCAGCAACCTCTGAAGATCTGAGTGGCAAAGGCAGACATTTCAAAATAATTACTAGTTACTATTAATTAATTACTATTAATTATATTAAAAAGGATGCTTCTATATACCTCCCTAAGGGGGATATTGCTATTTTTGTGCATGACAAATTCAGCATGCAAGCACGGCAAAACAAGGAATTCACTCACTATTTCCCATCGGGGAAATAGCCCCATGCAGGGCTTGTCACACATATGGCTTCTTGGGAAGACAAACACCATCACCTGGAACATACCCCTCTTCCTCCTCCTTTACCCCAGGTTTTATTGCTGAGAATGATGGCACATGGTATGGGACATCCCTCTGGCCAGCCTGGGTCAGCTGTCCTGGCTGTATCCCCTCCAATCCAAAGCACAGCATCATGTGAGTGTCTATGAAGAAAATTAACTCTATCCCATTGAAAACCATGACACATAGCTATTCAAAGACATTTATTACCCAATTTGGCCGTTCTGGGTATTCTTAAAACTGAGTACAGTTTTCTTACGACCTACAGCTGCTTTGTGGACACAGGCCCTACAGGGGAGAGATATACCTCCTCCTTTTTTTGAGTGGGTGTTCAGGATGATGCTTCACTCTACATATGTTTAAGAGACTGTGTATGTTGGTAAAAAGTCTTTATATCCAATCTCTATACACACAGGTCTACTCCACCTCAGCTAATTGGATTTCAGGATGCATTTGAAATTTCCACACTCCGACAGCCCTTTGACTAACTAGAGTTAGTGTCACAACTGTAAAAAAAAAAAAAAAAAAGCAAAAAGAGTCACTTCGGTCATGAACACAGATCTTTGGCCAGTAACTCCACAAGGGATGAAATAGAACTACCTGAAATAGTACAATGGCTGCTTAAGATGCAGCTTATCATGAAAAAGCTAACTTCTGTCAATATAATTTTCATTTTTTCCTTTGCTGTAGAAGCACAGAGCACCTTTACTCTTGTGTAAATGTGTCTACTCTGGAACTAGGTGGCTGCTTGCCCTTAGCTGTACTGCTACATATACATGAAGATGGAATTGTTCAAAAATACCTGTGTGATTTTAAAGCTTACACCACATTTTTAACACAAATGCTCAGGACTTCAGTTTCCATTTCCTTTTTTTTTATCAGTATAATCATGCTGATGACAGAGGTGATTTTCTGACAACATAGTTGTGCTGGTCAAAGTTCTGGTATGTAGCTGTAGTAAATACTTTTTACTCATTGTCAGCTGTTGAGTTGAAGCGAGGTACATTAGTATGAAACAGTATTTTGTATATATTTATATCTTTGTGTTTGTTTATGTATTCATACAAACACACTGCCCAATAAATACCAGCAGTGTTTCAGTATAAAACAGTATACTTCTCTGACAGTGCTTGCATCAAGCAAGACCAGTATGGAGAGTGATATTTGTGTGTGTGATTATTGTAAACCAAGGTTAATTCAAGCAAAGAAACCTGTCAGACTGTAATATACTGGCTGAATTTGCCCCTTTACCATGTTCACAGCATCCCAGAGCCACTGAGGTGGGAAGGCACCTCAGGAAATCACCTAGTCCGAGCCTCACTTCAGAGAAGGGCCAGCTTCAGCAGGGAGCTCAGCACTGTGTCCGGTCAGGTTTTGAGTGTCTCCAAGGATGGAGGTGCTCAAACCTCTCTGGGCAACATCTTCCTGCATTTGATCATCCCCATAGTAAAAACATTGTTTGTTCTTTTTTTTTTTCTTATGTTTAAGAGGAATTTCCTTTATTTCAGCTTCTGCCCATTGCCTCTTGTCCTGTCACTGGGCACCACTGAGCAGAGTCTGTCTCCCTCTTCTTTACTCCCTCCCCGCCGGGTATTTGTACACACCTATGAGATCCCCTGAGAGCTCTCCCTTCTCCAGGCTCAGCAGTCCCAGATCTCTCTGTCTCCTCATCTATCAGGTGCTCCAATCCATTATTTATGGCCTTTTGTTGGTCTTGCTCAAGCCAGTCCCTGACTCACTTGTACCAGAGAGCCTAGCAGTGGACCCGGCACTCCAGGTATGTCTCAGAACTGCTGAGCAGAGGGGAAGGATCACCTCTCTCAACCTAGGGGAAACACCTACTCTAACACTGGCCTCTGGACTCTGCCACGAGGGCACATTGCTGGCTCATATTAGCAATGCACCATTGACTTTTCAGCACAGATGAAGCAAAGGCCACTTCTGAAGTTGGGACTTGGACTTCCAAATCATTTAGATACTTCTGAAAATCTCTTCTAGCCTTTCTTACACAAAAAGGTGGTCTATGCATAGGTTTGTGACCAGTTTATCTAAGCAGCAGGAGGTTTCTGTGTTCTTAAACAACGTGAGCACCTCGAGTCTCAAAGTCACAGGCCGAGACGAGCCATCAGATCATTTTCATATCACAGTGTTAACATCTCCTGGCCACCCCTGGACTGAACAGTTAAATATGTTCAGGGGTGTTTAGCTTATGCTTATCATCCAGGGAGGTGTCCTGTTTTGATTTGAAGGTATCAAGAGATTCTGGCTCCACCTTGTATTTATTCCAACAATGAATATCCATAACCTAGCTATAACTTTGCCTTCCAGTCTCTGGGTTTTATTTGTCTTTTTTTACTGTTAGCACCCAGTATCTGGATCTTCTTTTTCAAACTGCACCCAAATTTTTGTCTAATTTTTCCAACTACATGTATATCCACTACTCAGTATGATATGAACTCCACCTACACCGAACTGTCTCTTAATTTTGTCACTATTCTTTAAAAAAATAAGACATGAGTTTGTGCATTTGCATGTATTGGACTACTATGAAAACAGATACATTCTTCTGGATAATAATCCAGATGTTCAAATGGACTGGACTGGAGACAACACCACAAAGAATTACAATCAGCAATCTTGCTGGTGAATCCTTCCCAACAAATAAATAAATAAATAAATAAACAAAACAAAATAAAATAAAGCTTATTGTAGGAGAAGAATATAGGTATTCCAGAAAGATCATTTTCCGGAAGTTCAACCAGATAAGCTGCAGCATGTCTGCAGCAAAACCTCTTTAATGGGGTCTTTAACAGCTTGAGATGAACCTTAGAACTTAAAGGCAACAATTTTTCTTGACCTGTATTACTGTTTCTACTTTTCGACATCTCAACATACCCAGGCTTCTCACTTTCTTGCTCAGCTCAGGAGCTGGTCTTAGCTGTTGCCTCCTCCATGCCACAGGTCCCAGTCCTGATCGGCAGTGCTTGTGAACAAAAACTACTGCACCACCACAGCAAATACAGCAGAGAACCAGTTGTCTAAATGACATACCTGCTGTGATTGCAAGTGAAGAAAAAACATGTCATTAGAACTGCATCAAAAGAGAAGGCAAGAGTCAGCACAATTGCTTTATTTAATGACTCTGCTTTCTTGGTTTTGCACTAGAAAGGCTGGAGATACTTTTGTATTACCCTTTTATGTATTCATTCCACAGTGTAATTAAAGAAAGATCCAGGCTTAGTTTGAAGCCACATTGCTAAATATATAATATATAAAAATATAACAAATATATAAATATAAATAAAGTTTTCAAGAAGGGAGGTAAAACATTGTCCTCTCTGCTCTGAAAACAGAGTATGTTAACGAGAAGCTCATGCCCAAGACCAAGAGAAGTCCCCGTTGAAGAAAGCCACCAGGTAAGTTATGTATATTGTTTTACTGATGAATGTTCCACATGATAGCAATCTCATTGCTCTGAATCTCCAGACCAATGACATTTAGAACAAATTTTACTACAGTCTTATTTCCACAGTTGAGAAGGAACCAGAATTCATTCAAAGCTCTGCATTCTTTTTCCTTCAGAAATTACATGGTTTTATACCCAAAAGAGTGACTGGATTACAGACCTATACTTAGTTCGGGGCTTTTATTTTTTCTCCACTGACTTTTTGATAATTAGCGACCCACATACGCAGAGGGTTTCTTTTACTCCCCCTGCTCCCAACTGGCCTCACAGATTCCTGTGACTCACAGAAATTTTTAAAAAACAAACCACCAAGAGTGTGATTTTAGAAGTATCACTTACAGTTTCATTATCAGTTATGAGAGGGGATTCCACATACTCTCAGTGCAATGGAAAGGAGTACCCCTTTGCTCATTAAGGCACAGGTAAACGTCAATTCTAGGAAATTTTCTTTCATTCCAAAGCTAGACCCCTAAGCCGTGTCCCTGACTTGGAGCTGTCATATTGACACTGTAAATTCTTTAAATTACATCAAGTCAGACCCATACAAACTCCACAAATTTCTGTAAAATACAGATTCGTAAAGTCTTCCCTCAGCATCAGGCCTGGATTTCTCCTCCATCATGTTCGGTGTTCACTATTCATCCCAGACCTGCCCCTCATTATGTTAAACAGCAATGCAACCACCAGACTCCAAGGTAAAATGAAGACCTGTGTTTATTTAAGCAGTGTTTCTAACCCAATGTGACTGGAACAAAAATGCATATCTTGTTTGCTCTTTATGAGAAAGTGGAAGATGAGGGATCTGTAGTTTATCCCCACTATTCAATGTTTATTTTAAATCTTGATAGTTCTTTAAAATAGTTATGATGCTCACATTTTTTCTGAAATCTTGCTATGAAACTTTAATATGACTATTAAAGACATGAAATTAAAATTACTGCATTAATAATATTATTACTCAGCAACACAATAATATGTTACGAAGCAAGCCTCACTCCTTTTGCACTGCAGTCAGAGAAATGTCCATGTCACCCATGTCACCCATGCTTGCTAACACAAGTTTATGTTGTACCCAAAAATGTACATCAGACATTTACGAACCTAACACTCAAGGTAGGAAATCCCAGAACTTGTCACCTTTGCTCTGTGCCTTAGAACAAAGTCCTTTCATGATCTCATAATAACTTTTTCCAACTTGTTGCCATCTCTGCATGCCGGCTAGTCATTTGGTGAGCAGCTAGCTGGTCTTTCGTGTCCTCTCCTTTGCTCAGCGCGTAGCCTCACACTTTACCTACTACTCAAAATCGTCTCTGAAAATAGAATTACTCAGAGACTCTTGGTCTGGCCTCATCGCCAAAGCATCTGAGTATTTCTGCACATTAGCTAATCTTTGTTCGTAAGTCCTGCGACGTGAGGGGGTGGGACAATCCACATTTTACACATAGGGAACTGAAGCACAAAGCGATTAAGGTCAAAAGTTTCCATTACTTCTGTGTATTCCCTAGGACCTGGTTTCTCAGATTATTTGGTACTACACTTTCTGTCTTAAAAGCACAGTACGCATCGCCTCAGCTACAGCTGTGGGAACTCAGCGCTGCTTCATGTCGGACCCGAGCTCTCCACCCACACATGCGTAATACAAGGAACACCCAGTCAGTCACCACCTCTGACAAGGTAGATTTCAAAAACTTGCCCGGCACCGCACAGAAATTTTGTGGCAAAGAGGAGGATGAGGTACAGTTTCGCAGGCCAGCATGCAGCCACCGCTACCACAAGGCTGTGCTTGCTCTCACTGCGCCTCCGGCACGCGCCTTCCGAGTGACACAGCGAGCACAAGAGAGAGTCCTGGGGGAACAGGGGGTTATCTCTGTATCCTGCTATCTCTGCCACACATCCCTGACTCCCCTGGGCAAATGTTTAACACGCAGTGGAGGAGACAAACACTCTCGGGGATTATGCTTTGTGAGTTGAGTGTTTTCTAATCCTGGGGAGAGCGATGCGACACACTGGATGCAGAGAAGGAAAATAATTCCATCCTGTAGGATCATATGAATTGCCCCCTCCACTCCAGATGGTTCATTTACAGGACTGCAACCATCAACCCTCTTCACAGATCTCTGTCCCTTAGGTTAGTGGACCAGACCACCTGCCTCCATCAGACATGTCATGGGCCAGCTGGCATCACGGACGATCTCTGATGTAGGAATGGGGCTTGAACACCAGTCCACACTCAAGCACACACATTTCTGTCCGCTCCCTTCCATTTTCTCCTTCTCATTCCTCCTTTCTTCCCATTCAGGTTCCACCAATTTCTTTCTCATCCCTCCGATCTTGTTGTCTTAGACTTTCAGTCTCTGTTCCTCAAGCTACTCCACTGAGCTCCAATCTCTTTGCTTTACCAAGTTCCAGTCCTCTTTTCTAGCCCTTCTGGCTCAGTCTTCATCTCTTCATTATTCATATTATTAGCCATTTTGATGATAACCTTCACCTTCCCTGTTTTCTTCATCTTAGTCTCTTTCCTGGACTACTCCTGTCACTGTCCCACTAAGTTTCTTGCTTTACTTGATCTTTTCTTCTCTAGTTGCTTCCTTTTCTTATCCCATGTTTTAGCTCCTAGTATGAGTTGACTCTCTTTCCATTACCAATTTCCCCAGAACTCAATTCTGTTCTAGTACCACTAATTAGTTAGTTGCTTGACCGAGTCTCTTCCCATACGCAGCTTCTCAGCTTCAGATTCCCCATCTCCCACAGAAACCATCCAGTGTCCCCAGTTCACTTTCTCCAGCTCTGAAATTCAGTTTTCAACTTCAGACACCAGCAACCACCACCAACTCTCATCTACTGCTCTAATAACAGCAGGCCCTTCCTGAGCCACAGACAGGTAGTTCCCTCTTCATGCTGACTATCAGGATGAAAGCCACTAAAATCAGGAGAGAGAGGAGCTCCTTTGCCTCTTACATTTCCTCCCACCTGCATTTGGTCTAGTGGGGGGCAGCAATTGTAGGAGGTCCAGCCTTGTCCTACTGGGCTGAGCTTCAGCAAACCCTCAACTGCATGAAGTTCAACAAGGCCAAGTGCCGGGTCCTGCACCTGGGGCGCAATAACCCCAAGCAGAGCTACAGGCTGGGAGAGGAATGGTTGGAAAGCTGCCAGGCAGAGAAGGACCTGGGAGTGATGGTGGATAGTCGGCTGAATATGAGCCAGCAGTGTGCTCAGGTGGCCAAGAAGGCCAACGGCATCCTGGCTTGTATCAGGAACAGTGTGACCAGCAGGGCTAGGGAGGTGATCGTCCCCCTGTACTCAGCTCTGGTGAGGCCGCACCTCGAGTACTGTGTTCAGTTTTGGGCCCCTCGCTACAAGAAGGACATGGAGGTGCTTGAGCGGGTGCAGAGAAGGGCGACGAAGCTGGTGATGGGCCTGGAGAACAAGTCCTACGAGGAGCGGCTGAGGGAGCTGGGCTTGTTCAGCCTGGAGAAGAGGAGGCTCAGGGGCGACCTTATTGCTCTCTATAGGTACCTCAAGGGAGGCTGTAGCGAGGTGGGGGTTGGTCTGTTCTCCCACGTGCCTGGTGACAGGACGAGGGGGAATGGGCTTAAGTTGAGCCAGGGGAGTTTTAGGTCGGATGTTAGGAAGAACTTTACCGAAAGGGTTGTGAGGCACTGGAACAGGCTGCCCAGGGAAGTGGTGGAGTCACCATCCCTGAAAGTCTTCAAAAGACGTTTAGATGTAGAGCTTAGGGAAATGGTTTAGTGGGGACTGTTAGCGTTAGGTCAGAGGTTGGACTTGATGATCTTGAGGTCTCTTCCAACCTAGAAAATTCTGTGATTCTGTGATTCTGTGATTCTCTCTGGATCACCCCGTGGATGATGTGGGACCTGTGAGGAGATAGCATGTGCTCTGTCACACTTGTAGGACATTAGCATACTCGAGCTCTGTGTAAAGCTGGTTTGGTCTGGTAGAAGATCAATGGAAAAAAAAAATCAATAAAATGTGGCTTGATCCAGAGGAAAATGATATTTCTGTTCCTGTTATTAACCTGAAAATTTATATTTACCTGAAAAGTTATATTTTCCTGCATTTTTACTCATTATAAAAACCTCCATTTATATTTACAACATTGACAAAATAAAAACAAAGGGCACAAAGTGAAAAACAAAGGAGCAGAACTACAGCTTCCTGTCTTTTAATTTTTGGTTAAACTTTTTGGCACATGAGGAGACCTGGGCTGTTCTTCCACAGCTAATATCACCAGATGGTATAATCCTGGGTAAGCTGCTTGCAACTTTGCACGCTGAGCCTCCCCTACTCTATTTAGAAATATTTAATTGGATTAACCTCAGTAAGATTCCTTATTGCTATTCCGTGATTAAACTTAGTTCCTTGGTGCTTTCTCTCCTACCCAGAAAATACGTAATTATTTATTTAAGTGCCACAGGTCAGAGACTGAGAAACTCCTCCTGCATACTTTGTTCCTTGGCATAGCTCAGAGATTTCCTTACTTCACCAGGTAAAGGGTAAAGGAAATATAGGTTTGTCCCTGTCCTTGCCTAACTTTCTGTAGCAGAGGCAGAAATTAAATAGTGCCAACCACATTCTGTACGCATCCCCTCCCCTGCACCACTGGGCAACAGGGGAAACTGCCACTTCCACTTGTGTTCACCCCGAAATATTTTCCAGGTGCAAGTATATGATCTGACTTCTGGTGGTTTCAAGTCACTCAGAAGCCGTTTCTTGGATAGCACGCAAGCACGTTGTTCGCAGAAAGCAACACAGACAAGCCAAAGCATGGGGTGACCTCTACAGCTCCAGCCAGGAGACAGAGAAGCACCGTGGGCTTGTGCAGGGGCTCCTGCGTCACACAGCCAGCAGCTCACATGAAGGGAAAGGCGAGCCCACCTGCAACTTGAGCAGTGTGGGGTACTGCTGTGAGAAGCTAAGGGGAATTCACGTGTGGTCCCTCATTACAGAACCACCTGGAGTTTGATCTTAAAGTCTTTACTCACATGTGCAAACAGCAAGAGGTTTGGAGTGACATTTCTTTGAGTTGCAAACACCACATCCCTGACGCATAAATCTTTCTGTTGCTGTAAGTTTCGGCTCCAAACAACGGGGCATCAGAGCACCTTAAAGAAAAAGTTGCTGGATTTTTTTTTTTTTGAAGGCAAAATGATTTATTTTTTCCACAGCCTTCTACCTAGAAAAGAACAAACTATTTTAAGTTAGGCTTTCCCTCTTTCTTATCCTCTCCCCTCCCAAAATGCATTGTGGAGGTAGACACCAGACATATCATCCAAAAAATATGTGGTTTAACAAACATGGAAAAAACAAGAAACTGGGTTTTAGTAACAGTGATACCAAGCAATTTTATCAACTGGTTTTGCCCAATCTTGTAATTAAGACATAAGGCTGAAACACATGCTCTAAATTCATTAGAGAGAGGTTGTATCAGTTTGCTCTAAATAATAATCTTGATGGATAAACATTGAGCAGATATGCTAAGTACTGAACTACAGCAAGAAATGGGTAAATGTGCGTAGGTGCCTCTAATCTGCAAAAATGCTCATGAAACGGTGAATGTTCAATTAGGGGATTTACCTGTGATGAGCAATTCACATGTTGAATTAGCTATGCACTACAACAGCGTTGTGTTTTTTTTTATGCACAGTTCAGTGGAACTAGGCAAACTACTGCAGAGCTTCGTTAGAATCGTGCAAGACTTCATTAGAAGGAGTTGCCCTCTCTGCCCAGGATAGCTTTGATTCCAGGAAGTTTTTCTGTAGAGTTTGCAAGCTTCCAGGCTGAACTTTGAAGTAATGCTGTTGCTCTACTTTGGCCTGTTGTAAACCATTCCCACGCCAGTGTCACCTGTCCTATCTATGAAGGAGCTATTCTCTCCGCAAAACAGGAGGGCAGAGGTAATCCTAGCTTCGTTAATCCCCAATTATGATATGCATGCCAAGCAACCAAGGTAGCAGAACAGATCTTGCTTCTGCAATCTCCACACGAATCTACCACAATAGCAGAGGGTGCAGAGATTACTTCCTCCCTGCATCTCTAGGGATTCAATTTACCATAGAAAGAGAAAAGAGAGAGACTAGATAGACACCTGCTCCGACAGTCAGTGTAACGTACCTGCAAAAATAGTCCCAGGAGTGCAGGGACTGTAAGCAAATATAATTAGAGGAGTTAGGCCCTGGTGTGTGACCAGGGATTACTAGTGACTGCTATTCCCGATGAAGGAATTTACAAGCCACACAGGCACTAAGATACAAACGCTACTGATGATCTTGAAGCACCATATGAACAGGCTGAAGCTCATCCCTCCATTTCACTCCCCATCGCACTGAGGTGAATTATGCCCCTCTCCGGATGCAGTTTTCATGGTTATAGGTGATGGCTGTGCTGCCAGATCCACGTGCCATTCCAGAATAGAGATGCTTTCCTGCTTGGTCAGGAGGATGACTGGTTAAGGGCACTGTTGGGGCAGGCAGACTTGGGCTTACACTGCCCTGCCTGCCCCCACAGTCAGGAGCAGCACGGACGGTGCCCTCACAGGTACACCTGCAGACCAGCTGTATGGTAGCCTGGAACTGCACCTATAAGAACAGAAAGGCATACAGATTCAGAGGACTCATGAATAAAAGCTGAAAAGCTATTACTGAGGGTGTCAAGGAGAATAAATTAATGTGCAATCCACAAAAACTACCCACTCCACACTTTGTTGATACCACTCCAGAGCCTCTATCCCAGTTTGCATTCTGCTGCCTCTATCGTCTCAAGATTCAACCTTCTGCTCCACTTCTCTATCACCCGTGCACACATACACAGGTGTACATGCTTACTGGAGCACACAGCCCATGTGGTACTTTCATGATAGAAATCTAGTTCTGCACTCTGTGTTGATAATGATTCAGCCAGAATCGCTGCCTGCAGGAAACTGCACGCTGACATCTCAGCTTTCCATTTCTGGCCACTCCATTCCTTGCTGCCTTGCAGATCTGTCCGTTGCCAAGAGCCTTGTTTTTGTTGACATATTTCATGCCTAATAGTTTATTTTCCCTCCGCCAGGCCCTTCTAAACCCTTTGACACTTGAACTGCAGACACTGTTCTGTGTTTCTCAGCAGATGATGTGACACAAGGCAATCTCTTTGATACTCATTCTAGTTGCAAACTGAAACCATCCCTGAAATGCAGCCACTTCTCCAAGTGAATATCACAGCTGCTCCTCAGTGCGCACATAAATGACTTTATTTAGGCCAGGAAATGATAGGATACTGTAAACTCACCAAAATTACAAAGGGAAACCTATGAGGGCAGATAGAATTGGCCTCATCAAAACACGTCAAGCCAGTGCAGCTACTGACCTTCAGTGCAGTAACAAACTCCATGGAATATTTAATGACTGGGAATTCCTTGCGTTTCTGCCTTGTGTTTTCATGAAATTTCATGACATGCTAGTAGGAATTAGCCATATGGTTAGTGTTTTGCTCTCATCTCCTTTCAAAACAAATCCATTCAAGCAATGTATACAACCATAAAAGGGAAAAATGGCAGAGCTATAGAATGAGAAGACCAAGGATATCTGGATCAGCTGGGCACTGGTCTTTTTAGTTTGTCTGACTGCTTGCTGCTCTCCAAGCCAGACGTGACCCAGCTAGGATAAAGTTGTACATGTTGTAATTAAATTTCTCATGTTGGTCTTTCAGTCTTCACCTTGTCCACTGTGGGCTATTTCCTTCAATCCATCTTCAGTTACCATGTGAAAGCACCTGGTTAGCTTTCTTACACACAACATCTATTCTTCTGATGAGAGAAAACTTGAAAGGTAAACATATATTGATTATGAAGAGGAGTTTATCAGTATTTCAGCAGCATTACCACTTGAAAAAAAAAATAAATATGGTTTTGCAGTGGAAAAAAACAGCATTCTGTAAATCTGGTCTACCAAATGAAGAAAATTCTCCTCTAAAGAGTATGGATTAGAAAGCACACAATTTGCGTACTTTTGGACAATAAAAATTACAAGAACACAGCTAAAATCAGAAATCTACGACCCCTAAGAAGTTCCCTGTCCCACACAGGGAATATGTGGCTCCACCATGAAAAGGAACTCCTACTCCATGCAAGGCAGGTCAACACACAGAGAGGTGCATTTGCTTGGTGCAGGTGATCCAAGTCAGAGAAACCTCAATTTTCATGTTCTAGGACCATGAGGATGGAAACACAACTACTTAGGGTGCTCCATATAGACTAGAGATGAAAAGACTGCTCTAGCACCTCCTAGATGTGATATGCTACTTCTTTCACCAGTATTCCTAAATCTACCTGGGCCTACTTTGATTTCTCTCCACCTGAATTTATAACAGTAATTTATAGTAAGCAGTTTGTGGGCCATGTTCCACAGCTGCAGAAATTACAGATGTGGGGGCACGTGACATGAAAAGACATTCCCTGTTATGTACACAGCAGAAATCTTACCAAGCTCTCTGTGTGGAGACAGGAGTAAATGATTACATCACTGTTACCAATAAGTGCTGTCACTGCAAAAAAAATGGGGAGTTCCTTCTCCATGAAATCAGTATGAATCAGAAGAAATTCCATGGAAAACAATATCATTTTTGAGATAAAACACATGATCAGCGTCACCCCCACAAACACAGAGTAAATCCACGTTTACAAAACAGATTACCATTTTCCTGGTGGGGGCTAGTTGTTTCCTAAAAACTAACAGTTTACAGACTCTTTAATTTAGTAAACGCTGGTAAATTCCCAGCATAAACCTCCTTCTCAGGAGGAATTTTTCTTGGGGAAATTCTGGCACTGTTAGTACAGGGCGAATTGATTTTCTCTCCACTTGGAAAACTAGATTGAATTTCTGGCCACTCATATAACACTCACGTTATTCCCCGTGCACAGACTCTGTGTTACGCAAAGGAAATGCCTTTCCTCTGCTTTTGAAAGTCCAGGAATGAATTCACTTCCTCATTGTCATTGAAAACGGCTGTGAGCTTTGACTGTGTCCAGGATTGTTAACCTCTTCGAATATGAGATATTGAAACCTATTCAATACTTAGCACTCTTGCGGTAAAACCCCACTTAGACTGTTTTGCCAGTGTTATGACAAATGAGATTAAATCTGACACCTACACTAATTATTCTAAAACAAGACTTACAGTAAGATTTACCAGACCCCTCATACAACTCAAATCTCTGATGAAAATAAAAGAGGGCATTAATGAAAGAGATGCTGTACATCTAGCAGAACTAATGAGCCTGATGACACAGAAGCAAGTGATGAAGTTCAATGGCCTGTGTTATTGAGGGGGTCAGACGAGATAATTACAAATATGAGAAGCCCACCAGAAACAATCATGATATCTGTATTTCTTGCATATTTCTTCTCTTTCCTCCACGTTCAGACAATTGGGGGGCAATTAAAAAATTATACATGGAAAAGAGTAACAAGCTTCATTCGGTATGATTCATGACTAAAGATTACCTTCACATGATCACTTTTTATTCACTTAGCAGTCCCTCCACAATTCCATTGCTAAGAGCTGTTGAGGAGTAGAGATATTTCCATCCCAGTAGAAAACGGTGTCAACAGTTCTCCCATATTAGTAAGGAATGATACAGAGTCATTCATTCACGCATTCACCAAGCACATGGAAATTAACCACAATTTAAAATACCTTCAAAGAGTGTAAGGTTGGCTTAGTAAGTGGAAACATGCATTAGAAAATTCATTATTGGAAATATCTAGAAAAATGAGAAAAGGTGGCACTGAATTCTTCCCATTTGGTTTGTGCAAACTGCATATATTCTGGGAGAAAATGAAAAGTTCAAGTGAGACTAGATTTCACTGGGAAAGGAAAGACAATATGGCATTTTCAAGACCTGTAATTTTGGCAAGTCTGCTGAACTGCAGGCTTATTGGTGACTGACTGCAATTATATGTTGAAACTGCTCAGGGAATAAAGGACAGAGGAGCAAGGGCTTTAATTTGGTGAACAGGCATTAGTTAGCTCCATTCCCCAACCCTTCCCGTTCACCCCCAGAGGGTATAGCTCTGTGTTAAATGCTTACTTCATATTTAATGTTAGAATAGCAGCTTATATAATCTCATCAGAAGGGAATCTACAAGAGAGGTAAACAGCAGTTGTTCCCATCAGACTACACATACACAAGGCATTGTCTTCACCCAACTATTTCCTTGTTAGCCAACTGCTGACTTAGGGATGCTGAACTGTTCACTGAAACAAGTAACTCAAAAATCCAGACTCTGCTTTATGGCTCCCTGCTGTGGTGTGCACTACACATTTAGCCAACACAGATGTCCCAGCCAAAGTATTCAGGTGAAGACTAAAATGGGTAGGCTTGTACTACCAAGACAGCCGCATGCATTAAGGCATGCTGACTACTACTGCTTTAGAAAGAGAAGACCATCTCTGTGCACAGCCCATCCCTTCAGAGCATTATCTATGCAGTCCTTTATGCTTACAGCCCTCAACCTAAATCAAAGACCATTACAATATTAATGGTTCACAGTTAAGTCTGCTACGCTTGGACAGTAACTCTCTTGAAGCAGAGACCACGGTTTGTAAATATGCGTAGGATCTATGTGTCTTGGTGTTAAGATACTGCAAATATAACAAACAAAATTAATAAACAAAAGACTTCGTCCTGAACAGTTTGTGGTCAAAACTAAACAAGTAAGATACAGAAAAGTGTGAGAAAAAAAAACACATCCTTACACTTGCTGTACAACTCAGAAGGCAAGGCACTAGAATACCAAGCCACAGCCCAAAATCCCACAGGAAAATTGTGGCAAAGTGCAGGCTGGAAAGTTATCAGGAACAAACCACTCCATTTCTGTACTATTTGCTAAGCATCTTCTCAACCACTGTGAGAAACAGTGCACTGAGCTAGCCAGGCAAGCCTTTGATTTGGCCTCCTACAGCTGTCCTAATTTTCTTCAATTTAGCCACAAGCCCTGCCTCAGCCTGTTTCACAATCCACTGAAAGCACTTTGCTCTCCTAGACAAAAACATTTTTGGTCTTTTGCTCATTTCTTGTTGGGGGCTTAGTTGAATTCTGTGTTATACACTGCAGAGGGTCAGTAATGCTGGGCTTTGCTGCTATCTCAAACGTACACACACACACCCACATCCCCGCACTTATCAGAGGCCCTGAGGCTTGACCCAGTATTGACAGATATCAGAAGAATGTATGACAGCTAAAAATCAAGTTGGAAAGATTTTACCTTTACCATGACAAACTTTTCACACTTTTCACAGAATCTCTAATATAACACTGCTGGAAAAGCACTCTGAGATTCCGGCTTGCCCACTACCTCCATGCCATGAGGCAGGACCAGCCATACTTCGTCTACTTATAGCTAATATAACCTGTTCTTAAAGACATCCAACATTTCCCTCCACAGGTAATTTACTGAAATGTGTCACCAGCCTTAATGGTACGATATTATTCTTGATCTTTAACCTGCATCTCCACAAAAGTAGCCAGGACAAGATCTGAACTTTCAGCTGCTTTGGATCCCACTGAAATACCAGCCCTCTTCTGACATTTCTACCAGCAGCATTAACAAGAAGAAAATACAAAAAAAAAAAAAAAAAAGGAAAAGCAGGGAAAAGCAGAGGAAAAGAAGATGGAAGCTTGGGATAAGTAGGAAGCTCTACTTCCAACACAGCCCTTGCCACAAAACATGTTAGAAGTCTCTTTGGGAATCTGGAGTTTCTCTTATTTTATTCAGATGAGTGTATGGAAAATTCACAGAACCAGTTCTGCTCTTTCTATCTAAATGGCAGAAAAGAGTTTTGGTAATTTCTTTCTTTCTTTCTTCTTTTTTTTTTTTTTTTTTTTTTTTAAACCATCACTACTTAGTTCAGTAGTTAGCACCAATTTTCTGTCTGATACAGGTTTAAGGGATTTTCCTCCCTGTTTCTCCTCTATACTGACAGGCCCTTCTCATCACTTCTCCGCCAGGAAAAGAAGTAATGAAAGGGCTCCTGGAAGACAGAAGTGCTGAACTCAAGCATGACCTCAAGCACTGCTATTGCAATAGAAGGGATTTCCCTTTTATGATCCTTTTCCTCCCTTCTAGATGAATCATGCCTCTTACAGAACAATCTGATACCAAAAGACCTGGCTAGTGATTGAGCTATTAAAGCCTGAATGTTGCTATCATAAATATTGTCACAGTCATGATCCTGTGATAGACTGCGACAGAAGTACTATCTTCACAATGAGCCTTTCCTTATGCAACCTCTAAAACATTCAGTGACGATGTTCTGAACACACCGAGGTCTTGGTATAACCTACAGAGCATAAGCTCCTCCTTCTTGCACAGTACAGAGAAGTGAAATAATTAAAAAAAAAAAAATAGAGAAACAAAGCTGAATGGGGCCTTGGGAAATTAACTCTTACTTCCCAAGCACCATAAAAAATCATCGTTGATTGATGTGCACGCTGTTTACTTAAATACCCTCCAAAGATGGCTATTCTGCAGCTTCACTAGGCAGCCTACTCTAGGGTTATACTAATTTTGCCACTTCTAAGTTGCTGGATGTTTTTCCCCCCCTTATGCCTAGCCAGAATATAGGTTGCTGGAACTCAAACTCCCTATTTCTTATCCTGTCTTGAATGGCAAGGACAACTTACCCATTCCCTACGATAGATATGTCTATGTATACATGCGCAGAAATATGCATCATATATATGTGTGTGCATATATGCACACACTTCAAAGAAAAAAAATTTCCCTGTCTTTATATATATATATATGTGTGCGTGTTTATATTATGATATAATGTTTATATTTGACAGAAACAGTGGGATAAACTATGGTGTATAATTACAAGCAGTATATCTGAAAAGAGGAATGTATATTCATGTATTTGATAATTATTGATGTTGTTGATGTTTTTAAGCGTATTGCTGTATTGCCTAGGAGATCCGGTTAACAAGACTGAACTTCATTTTGTGCTGTGCAAACTCAGATCAAATGAATTCCTGCCATCCTGCTCAGACCTGTATGATAAACATCAGCCTTAGCCACGTGCAATCAGCGTTTAGTTTATTAAGGAGTAAATAGTAATTATGAATATTCAGATGTGCTTAGAGTAACAAAAATAAGCTGTTGCCATTTCAGTTGTTCCTCAGACTCGCTATTTCCCTCGCAGGCTCTCAGCTAATACCTGCAGAATACGTGTTAGTCTCTTTACTCACCCTTATTTTCCTTTCCAGGATCAACAAACAAACAAAAAACAACACAAACAAAAGGAGCTAGAACCACTCCTCTATCAATTTGCTGTAGTTTTACATACAAAGCAGGGTATAAGTCAGCTCCTTTTTCCCTGCTTCCTACCTTAACTCCTCATTCCCACTCCACAGTAGAAATCACCATCACTTCAGATGTTCTCTGTGTAGCTAGCTGAGAGTCACAGAGAAAAATGGTTTGGGTAAAAATATACACACCTGCACTTATATACACATGTATAGCTGTTTTCTAATCAGATCACTTAAATAACCCAGTGCCTTGGCACACCCAGGGGGATAGGGAAAAATGTCCAGGAGCAGAGAAGAGCAAGTTCTGTTTTAAACTGACTTCACTGCTGAAGGAAGCATACTCGGGGTAAACCACACCCCAGCTGCTGCCCTAGTTATGCAAGTAATCACTCAGGCCCTCTCCCCTCAGGCATCCAGCCTCCCTGGATCTCAGTCAACCCTCAGACCATCAATCCTTAAGTGCGGAGCCTTACCTACCTAACTACTACCTTCCAAGGCAACTGAGAGGCTAGGCAAAAAAAAAAAAATAATCTTTTGTAATAAATCTCTCTAGAGAATGGGGTAAAAAAATAAAAATGGAAAGTATTATTATTTTTCCAGCTATGTTACTGCCTTCTTTTCTAACAAAGACAAAGGACAGCAGGCTACACAAAGTCTTTCAACACCAGGAAAAGTATGCTGTCACAGAACTACAGCATGTGGCACAAGAGCATGAGCTGAGCCAGCTGGTGCTAACGGAGGCGAGACAAGGGAACTCTTCCAAAATCCACCTTTCTATGACAGGAGTCAGGACTTAAGGCCCGATTTCAAGGTGTGGGGCAACCCCAGCTTCTCAAGTCAGTGGGAAGGGTGGACGCTCAGCAACTGGCAGGAGTTCAGCATCAGTAGGGGTAGAGTCTTGTAAGACCACAACAAACTATATTGTATTGTATTTTATTTCTGCCTGCCTTCAGGTTTCAAGCCTTGTGGGCAAGGCACTGCCAATTTCCACCACAGATCACATCCATACGTTGTACCTACAGGCCCAAAGTATTGTATTTTATTTAGTTTTCCCATTGCACAGACTTTGGGATACTGTTTGAAGGTGTGAATTAATGGATTGCAAGCATGAAATTCAAGGATTGCTACAAACTGCCAGGCGTGGACAGGAGCTTACCAACCTGCCCTGAAAACTACCACCAGCCTTAGTCTGAGGTCCTGACCCACACCTGCACTGGCCTTGCCTTGTGCAGGGCTGGATTACAGCCCGTTAACACCTCCTAAAATACCAGTACGGGGATCTAAGTGATTATGTATCAAGCGGATAACCCCTAATTAACCAAACTGAAGTCAGCAGTGGCTACTGACACACACAGAGCCAAAATGGCGGAGCACAGGTAGCCTCAGAGGGGCTTGAGTTTGTGTGAAGGCTTGGAGGAACAGCACCACATGGGGCAGCCGGGTAGGGCCACCACCATCAGGCAGGGGGGCGCGGAGCCTTCCCCATGCACCACAGGGTGAGCCTGAGCCCGCCCGGCCGAGAGGGGGAGACACAACCGGGGGCAGGCTGCGGCCGGGCCGGGCAGGGGGCATGGGGCCGGGGCCCGGCTGCGGAGCGCCGGGGCGCTGCGGCGGCCCCTGGCGGCGGCTGCTGGGTGCTGGGTGCGGGCGGCTGGCGGCGCTGCGGTTGTCACATGTCGGAAAGTCCCAAGCGCTGACGGTGGAAATCCCCGCTGGTTTTTTTTTTTTTTTTTTCTTCTTGGTGTGTGTTGTGTTGTGCTTTTTTTTTTTTTTTTTTTTTTTTTTTCTTTCGCCCGGTCGCTGAAACAGAAAGGGGAAAAAAAAAAAAACACCAAGAGGCTGGGCTCAGCCCTTCATTCCGCGGCAGAAGCAGCGGCGGCGGCAGCTGCAGCTCCAGCGGGGAGGGGGCGGCGGAGGCGGCGGCGGAGCGGCCAGGGCACCCCGGGCAGCCCGGGCAGCCCGGTCCCGCTGCCGGCACGGCCCCGCGGGCTCTGCGGGCGTGGATGGCTGCGGGGCTCGGCTGCCTTCCCCCGCCGCGGCCCGGCTGCTGAGCAGCACGCAGGGGCAGCACCTCCCGCAGCAGCCCGGCGGCACCCAGGTGAGCGCTGCCCCGCCGGGGCCGGGGGGGAGGCGGCCGCGGCTTCGCCCCGGCTCTCCGGGGGCTGCTGGCGGCAGCCCGGTGCCGGGCGAGGAAATTGTGCCCTCTGTTGATTGGCACGGCGCGGGCATTTCGGGCTCAGGGGTCCGAAATAGGCTGACCCCAGGCAGCCCTAGGGGGATAAACAGGGACGTCAGAGCAGCCCGCAGCGTTTTGTTTTCCTGCGTGTTTGGGAAGGTCAGAGCGGCACCGCTGGGGCTGCATTGGCCGCGCTCTGTATGGCCGGGGTATGGGGTGCTGGTGGCTTTTGTTTCAACACCGCTTTCTCAAACCAGGGTCTCTCGGCTCTTGCCTGGGTTGCTGTTTGGTGGCTGTAGATGGCACAGGCAATATTTTCCATGCTCGGAGGGGGGGGGGGGAAAGCGGAGCTGCAGCGCAGGGCACCGAGCCACACGGTTCTGGTGAACGCTCCTCTAAGCGCCGTACTTTTTGTTGCTTAAAGCTGGAAATAACCATTCAGGGGGCCATGTCAGTAGTGCTTATTCATCTGCTAAGTCTTTATTTGGCTTTAAAAAAAAAAAAAAATCAACCTATTGACTCAATGACTCTACTTACGTAACGAAGGGATTCGATGTCCTGCTCGCCTCTGAGCAAAGCAGAGCGGTGTTTATGAAGAAAATTAATACGTGGTTGCTTATATATTTCTTAAATCATCCGTACATTTAACTGAAGGATTATGTGAGCGGTATGTATGAAACTGGGGGGGGCTGAGAAAACATGTTGTTTCTATTTTCAGCTCGTTTATTCTTAGGGAAAACGTTTATAATGTACCATTTTTATTAGGGAAAGGAAAGCGTCCCCACGTGTTGTGGGATGACAGCTCTGAGCACTGTTCCTGGTGCGCTGCCACGAGCAGAGGAAATAATACGGCGTGAATGACGCTGCCCTGCTTGGGCAGAGAGGGCTGTGCTGCCGTCGCCGTGTCTCGTCCATCACCTGCCTCTATTTCGGGTTTGACAGGGTGTCCACCGGCGGCGGCGGCCAGCTGGCTCTTGGCCAGGCTGCAGGAGGCAGGCGGCTCTTGGCAGCGGGAGCTGGAGGTCCCTCGCCCTGAGAGCCCGTCCCAGCCTCCGGAAGGATGGCTGGAGCTGGAGCTGGATGCTGTCGCTTACTAGAAACTTTGCTTTGTTTGTAGACAGAGAAGTAATCCGCCTGGACAGCGTGGAGAGTCTCTCCCTGTAAAAATAACTGTTCATAGCGTTAGCTGCTGTAGGGCATGGGAGCCTGGGGAGATGTGTGAATGTGGTCCCTGTGTTTGGCTGTAGCTAGCCGCAACGTTAGGGTGCTCCGAATAAGTATTTCGGGCTGTAGATAGTTTGAGGTTATGGGTTGTTTTTTTTTTGTTCTTCCTGCTGTAACCCATGAGGCCGGAGATACTGAAGAAAGGGATGCAGGGCAGTAAACATTACTTGTCCCACTGTGGAAAAATGCTGGGGTTTTTGAGCCAAGTGGAAATGCTTTTTCAGCTCTGTTGACTTACCGGTGAGTAATACTGGCACTGCTCTTTGCACCCCCACACGCTGCACTAGCACCTCTGTGCAGCAGCTGCACTGCTCACAAAACATAAGGAGCCTCAAGAAGAGTAACATAAGTCTGTCCTTGAGTACTTGCCCTGCTCCTAATACCTTATTTACCATCTTCAGCCTCTGTAAGTATGGGAAGGATACTAGCACATGTGTAATTCATTATTCAGGTTCTTTGTACTATCCCAGGCATCACTTCTCAGAATGCACGGGCTGCAGAAAGCTGAAATGGTCATTACCTGCTTTTTTTGGCATGTCATCAAAACAAGAGCTTGGAACGTGCTGAAAGTTCAATGGGTTCATATGGCATTACTGTGCAGTTATCAATTAGTCAAGTTTCCAAGATAATTTTCCCTTCCCTTGATCTTGCCTTTTTTTTATCCTTGCTTTCATTTAAATGCCTTTTTTTTTTTTTGGAACAGTGATGTAATTTCCTTCATTGTGAATAAATTCTCCTCGATATTTCAGTAAATGATCACAGTAAATAAGTGAAATAAGCTGTTCAGTGGCTATATCTGAGTAATGTGGACAGAATGATGGATGTGAGCTTTGAAAATGATCAGCTCTGTAAGCCTCAGTGGACTGCGTCCATTCTGTGTACTTTTTGGGCAAAGCAGCAACCAGAATCCCGCGCCTGGAAGTTCATTCTCAGTCTCTGCAGAAGTGATAGCACTGCAGTGCAAGGATGCTAACATGTCAATAAGAAAATCCTTTTCTTTTTTGTTTCAGATTTCGTGTGGGAACATGGCTGGCCAACATGTCCTTCCTCAGGCTTTGTATCAGAGCAATATGCTGAAAGCTGTGAAGATCAGAGAGAGAACACCTGAAGATCTGGTCAAACCCCCCAATGGAATAATTCACCACTTCAGGACTATGCACAGATACACCATAGAAATGTTCAGAATGTGCCAGTTTTGCCCTCAGTTTCGGGAAATGCTTCAGAAGGCGCTGACTGACCAGGCCACCCAGACTTCACTGGAGCGCCAGAGGAAGCTGAACTGGTGCATGGAAGTCAGGAGACTTGTGCCTTTGAAGACTAATGGTAAGTTGTGAGCAGGTCTTTGTGTTGAAATGCCAGTTGTGACTGGAAGGCAAGGTCTGGTGATGACCCAGCTGTAATATCGGTGCCCATGAGAACATGCTGACCTTGTTGGTGGTGGGCTTGGCTGCCCGGTGGGCTCTGCGAGCTCTTGCCTTCCCTCAGGGCAAGGAAATGTGCGATGCCCTTTTATTTTAAGGGTCACTGCTGGTCAGAGAACTTCACGTTAGCATTACTTTATGTGTATTGTGTCAGGCGCTGTAAATGAAGTAGCGCGAGTGCAGCGATATCTTAGCGGGGTGCAAGAGCCCATGTTGCCAAGCAGGAAAACTTTGCACATGACTGTGAGAACTGCTGGGCATTTCACGTTCGGTGCAGGAAAGATTTGGTAATGGCTATGACTTATGGTCATGCAACTCCAAGCTTGGACTCAGGATTCCCTACAGCATAGCAATGCCTCAAATGGGAAGGTAGACTGGGACGCTGAGGACACCAAGATTATGGGAAATATATATTCCTTGCTCAAGGAGCAGATGACACTGGGTGTGGTGGACCTTCAGCCTAGTTCAAGTCAGTACATTATGCTCTTAGGAAGCTTATTTTCCTCTCTGTTTATATATACATTGTCCGTGTGTTCCTAGACCACGGTCTTTTCTTTCCTGTTTGCACACAATTGTAGTTTACAAAACCCATGAAAACAACCACCATGCAGATGCAACTGCTGTGACCTTACTTAAAGAGCCTGATCCAAATGTACCCTTCTGTCACTGTAATTGAAACACTGACCTTTTGGTGGGCTTTTGTGGGCAGCTTCTGCTTTTGCATGAAATTCCTGTGGTTGTAATTAGTCTGTCCGTGAAGACTGGGTAACCTTGGACTTCCAGAGGACGAGAGTTGCAGGCAGTGCTTTGCAGGCACCAGGAGGGTGACATCACTCCAAGTGTTGTGTCTTCAAAACTTCACTGCAATAGATGCACTCTAACAGACCTACTATGAAAATGGACAGTGTAATTTATGTGTAATTTGTGTAATTTATGCCCACGGCATAGGCTTTGGAGTCCTGCATCTGATGTTAATAATTCTGCAGGGGTCAAAGCTTCCCTTACTGCTGCAAACACAATGTTCAGTGAACAGGTGCCTTGTGTTGTGACTCTAGACCAGTGTTATAACTGGGAACAATTTATGGACCTGGGTCCTATCCGCGAGTAGGTGCACCAGTATACAGGATGCTGAAATATTAGGGATGGCAGAGCAAAAGGGGTTAGTTGGTGTTCCCCCACTCCCCGTGCAGCCAGTGCATTGCACTTGGCTTCCGTCTGGTGCTGTAAGGTCATCAAGTGCTTGCGCAGGAGGAGTGGCTTTGGGAACCTGTGGTTTATGCAAAGTTGCTGCAGCTCTGCAGGAGGGAGAAGGCAGACTGGGCTGAAGGAGAGGATGGCTGAGAGAAGCCTGGAGAAGCCCTGTACGAGCCCAGAAAATTATGTTATTCAAACGAGTGGAAAAACTATGGTGTTTTTTTTTTTTTTCCTCCCACATGGCATGAAGAAAATTTTAAAAGCATTTGACTGCTTAACCCACAGATGTGGGAGGAGTATTAGTTCCTTCAGAGATGGGCTTTCTTCAGAAAAATCCACGTCTTTTAATGAAGGCTTTAGTTGTTCATATTGTTCAAATTAAAGAGATCCTTATGGGACCTTTTAATGTGTATTTTACCTAATATGTACACGAGTTGGTGGTGTCATTTCTCTTCTCACAAGAAGAATCACTGCACGCTTACTTGCAGGCATGTGAATGGTGGATAGAAAGCGGGCGGTAGGAGGTATAAAAATTGAAACTTTCGAAAAAAAATTAATTTAAAATCCCATCATCTATTGGCTGTAGCGATTTCACTTGTATAATGAATAGGCATTCATTCCAGCTCGCCCAACCACACCCCCCGGGAAAGTCCGAGGGAGGCTTCGCTGTGCAGCCGTGCGCGCAGCAGAACAAAAAGTACAAGTGTTGCTCAACTGCTAGTCAAACGGCGCCGGGGAATTCCAAGTGCTGCGTAAGGAATTTTGGGCGCTGCTTCTCAATAAAGAACTGAAAGTCAGCTCTGAGAGAAGAAGAAAAAAAAAAAAAAATCTTATCTTTGCTCTAGATTTTGCAAAGGGAAAATTTTAACGGGATTAATATGTCATCTCTCTTGTTCAGAAGGAAACCCAGTCAGGTTTTCAATATTATATGCTCTTCCCTGATGTTTTTTGAGCTCGAGTACACAGTCTGCAGACACAGTCTGCTTTGCAAGACTCCATTCAGAAACCAGAAGTCAGTGGTAGGAACCTGATATGCAGTGAGACCATAACAATTTATAAAATGTTAAGCATGTTTGCAAATGATACTTATTCAGGATCTGGTGTCTGTTGTAGGTTTTTCTCTGCAGTTTCACAGAAAAAATAGCGAAGTGTTCACAAACAATTTACTTGAGCTCATAATGCATGTAGCCTAATACATGGTTTTAAGTCTGGGCAGTGGAGTCTTTCCTTTTTTTTTTTCTTTTTTTATCTTCTCTCCCCATCCCAAGAAAAATCTAGCAGGTTTATCATGGCTGATGTCCTCTCTTCCAAGGAAATTAATATGATTTCTTAATTTTCAGTGAATCTGTTTACCACTGTATTAAACGCCAGGCCTAGTTTTGAATCTGAGGACAGGACAGTAATGGTTCTTGCTATTTCCCTTTCATAAAGGCTTTTGAAGAGGGTGGATAGAGGTAGAATTTGAAAGGGAGCCATAGGCATACTTTGTCACACCTTTCAATTAAGTTTATTACCTATTCAGATTCTCAGTTTCTTCCCTGTGAAACTGCAGAACTCTGCTTTTCTTCCTACATATAAAGAGGATTCCTTCAATGGAAGGAGTAGTCAAAATGAGAAGCAAATCATTATGCTTTTCATTTAGCTAATTTTAATTTTGTGCTTTAGAAAAGCAAATCTCTACATGGAATTTACAACAGCACAGCATACAGACAGCTAGCAGCTCTGAGAGGAAGGCAAGAGGTGTTCCTACAGTTGCTTTACATAAATGAAATAGGTACAGAAAGGGAAGAATAGGTCATTATAATTCGTTATAATTCCTCCATGCACAGACAAGTGCCAAGCTTTCCTATGCGGTGCTCGTCAGGGGAGGTGTTACTATAGGATATTATTTTTGTTTTTCGTTTTCTCAACCCTGTGCCATCAGGTGTGCATTTGTTTAAACACTGGTGAGGGAGACTTACACATTCTTTTGAACTTTTATGATGACTTGGTTGTGTTTAAAAGCCATTGCAACTGCTTGACATCTGCAGGCAACCCCAGAATTCAGTTCAGGAGATCAGTCCAAGTTAGTAAGATAAATAAGGAGCAGGTAAGTAAGATAGATAAGGGGCAGGTTTCCCACTGCTGCTGAGTACAGTTCACCAGCCAGTGCAGGGACAAGAAGCAGAGAGGGGACAACTTGTTTTCTTCCCTTGGGCAGAGCACTCACAGCTGCCGTCTTCCTGTGAAAAGCCCTCTGGCAGAGGCTTAGTGAAAAGTGCACGTGGAATATGTGGATGTGCTGCGTAATTAATTCCACATCCTTCTTGTTGGTGGGGTTTTATTTAAGCAGCCATGTAAAATCAACGTACTCTTTCCTTTTTCTTTCAGGTGATGGAAATTGCCTCATGCATGCTGCATCTCAGTACATGTGGGGTATTGAAGATATTGACCTCGTCTTAAGAAAAACACTGTTTAGCGCCCTCCGGGAGATTGATACACGGAACTTCAAGCTGCGCTGGCAGCGGGAGGCTATAAAGTCCCAGGAGTTTGTAGAGACAGGACTCCGCTATGACACCCGGGTAAGGCGGCCTGAGGGAACTGTGCAGTTTGCTGAATGCTTCTCAGGGTTGCCTTGCTGATTTTCTTTGAGTCTTTGGCTCCACGGATCCCGCTGTTTGTGGAGAGAGGAAATGCTGTTCCTTTGGAGGAAATGGGAAAATGTGCATATTTTGAGTGCTGCAGTTGGTTCCTGACCTCCATGTCTTTAAACCGTTGCTGACGGATGTTTCTTTCCTCAGAACTGGGAGGAGGAGTGGGAATACCTCATTGAAATGACCTCTCCAGAAACATCTGGGGCTCGAAACAGGCTTCCTTATAATGCGCTGGAAGAAATCCACATCTTCATCCTTGCTAACATCCTCAGAAGACCAATCATTGTCCTTGCAGGTGAGTTGCCCAGCAAGTCATCTCACATGAAGGGTCGTCTCAGTCTGTGCTCAGTCTGTGTTAGTGATCTGATTTTGCTAATTGTTGTTTTTAGGTAGGTGTATTTCAGAACTGGGAGTTTCAGCAATTGTTCTAAAACACCCAGAATGTTTTTCTGTTACCTATAGCACATACATACTTGTGCTTAACAGATTTTTTCCTTCTTCCTTGTGCAGATAAAGTGGTGAGAAGCTTAGAGTCAGGCTCCAGTTTTGCTCCTTTGAACGTTGGCGGTGTTTACCTGCCACTCCTTTGGCCAGCAGAAGAATGCTACAGATATCCAATTGTGCTTGGCTACGACAATATGCATTTTACACCTCTAGTGACCCTGAAGGACAGTGGCCCAGGTATTTTTCAAGTACTTCGTCTACTAATTGCATAGCCTCTTCAGTACTTTTATGCTGACGCAGCATTTAAAATATAATTTGGCTAATATTTGCATTTTAAAAGTTAATGTAAAAGACTTCTTCGGAATGTGTTCTTAAAATGTAAGCAGAAATAGCTGTGTCTGTAAACATGAATAGAAACTAAAAACTGTATTCAAAATGCCAGCTGAAAGTGGAGCACAGCTCACCTGCTTCCAGGCTGGCATCAAAGGGTGACCTCTGCTTCGCTGTGTGCCTCTGTCTCGCTGTGTGCTGGCCTCCTTTCCATGTTCCACCGTAAAAGTAGCTTCAAACAACACAGTCTCACAGCAGTGTGCAGCTGCCTAGCAGGGGCAGTGAGATACATTAAAAATGGCAAAGCATGTATCTCATCCAAATGGGTAACAGTGCTCTAGGTTCAGGCATCACCTTATAAAAAGGTGTAATAAACTAAGCTCTATGATACTGCCCCCAGGGAGAAGGCAATTGCAATGGGGACATTAAAAATTGCAGTAGGATGGGACTAAATTTTTGGGACTGATGTATCTGAATCCTCTCTTAATCACACTGTTTAGAAACCAGTTTGTCTTGCCAGCCAGTCTCTTGTCTGTCCAAAATTCAGCAGCAGTGCTGATATCTCCGTTGTGTTGTATCTTGTGGTTACTCCTGGCAGGTAAAATACCTGTGCTAACCCCTTGTGTTTCCACACAGAGATCCGGGCTGTCCCTCTGGTCACCAGCGAACGAGGCAGATTTGAGGATTTGAGCGTGCACTTTCTGACGGATGCGGAGGAGAGGGAAAAAGAGCAGCTGCTGAAGGACTACTTGATAGTCATAGAAATTCCAGTGCAAGGCTGGGATCATGGCACAACTCACCTAATTAACGCTGCAAAGTGAGTGTCATTCCTGTTTCCTCAGTTATGTTGGTTAAGGTGGTGGTAGAAGCCACGCCAGTCTGTGTGTGTGTGCCTCTTCACTATTTCTTTCCTTCCATGATAGTGCACGTTTGCCCTCTGCAGTATAAAATATTGGTGTTACCGTTCACATGGTTTTAAGTGGTATGGGCTTGAACCAGTCTCAAAGCCAAAGGCAAAAATGTATTTGGATTTAGCAGCATGAGCCTAATACGTTAGAAGAGTAAAGCCAACAGACTAGTTGCAGTGACATTTACGTTACTCGGGGAGTGGCTGAGAAGTAGTTACAACCAGGAACAAGTTCTGCAGAACTCCTGCACTTCATAAATTGCATAAAGTGCAGTGGTGTAATTTTGTCTGCACTTGGCAGTGTGTTCAACGTACAAATGCCTTGAAAGGTTGCATTCTTGCAGCGTCGCAGCAGGCAGGAAGCTGTGGCCAGTGGAGGAGCTGGCACCTGCCCTTGTCCCCCTGGCAGTTAGCAGTCAGCAACGTGTGGAGCAGCTGATTGCACTCACCAGCTTTTTTAATCTGGAGAGCAATGCCTGCCTATCCCTCCGTGACTCCCCGTATCCCCTGTCACTTCTCCCATTACAGCCCGTGGTGACATCTTTGTGCTGTCGAGTGCCACTGCTACACTGGGTTCTCGAGTATTACCAGCAGTGCTAGCTCCTCATCCTCTGAGCTATTGCATGATAAGCTGTGATGTGGGGTTTTCCCTGCGGTCAGGGTCACGTAGGGATTCTGTGATGGCTTCCAGCATTGCTTCAACTGAATTGAAGCCACCTAGTTTGTTTAAAGAATTTGACTGGTAGTTGCAGAGCCCATAGAGCAAAAAAAGGAGCAGATTTCAGAATGACTCAGTATTTCACGATACAATTCCACGGGAGGAAAGGTTTGTTCTGAGCATGGGCTGTGAAGAGGGTGGTCAAACACTACTCACAGCTCAGTTGGGCATTGGTCTTCAGAGGAATTTAGAATTTGAAGGGTTTTTCTTTTTATTTGAGAGATTATGTAGCCTTCCTGCATACATCTTTCATAGACAGTAAACCCTTACCTTGAAAATCCTTCCAAGAATACTTCTGCATTTAGCACTGTGAGACCATTTCTTTAGATGTGAAAGTCTCCATTTGACATCACTGAACACCTGCTTTTAAAATTATTTCCATTTACAGCAACAGTTAACATCCTGGATCTTCTAGCTGAGTAATATGGATGTGTATTAAATCTACATTTCCTCCCCACGTGGCCTGTATTTGTCTCCACCCCCAGCCATCTGCCCTTTTCAACCGGTGATATTTTTTTTTTTTGTCTGTCAGGTTGGATGAAGGCAATCTACCGAAAGAAATAAACCTTGTGGAGGATTACTTTCAACTGGTGCAGCATGAGTACAAGAAATGGCAGGAGAACGCTGAGCCTGCTAGAAGAGAGACCTGCCCCAGGGCCAGACAGGATCTGTCTTTCTCCCAGCTCTCCCTCTTACAGGTGAAATGTGAAACTCCGAACTGCCCTTTCTATATGTCTGTGAACACTCAGCCCTACTGCCACGAGTGCTTTGAGCGGAGGTCACAGGGAACCAAAGGCAGAAAGCAGACCCCTAAAGCAGCACCTGAGAAACTAAAAGTAGCTGGATCGGGCTCCTCCCGCGGTGAGGTCTGTGAACCTGGGGGATGGATGTCTAAAGAGTCCGTAGCAGGGCCTCGCTCCGCGCCTCCAACTGCTCCCAGCCTCTTCCTCTACAGCGAAACCACTGCCATGAAATGCAGGACCCCAGACTGTCCCTTCACCTTGAACGTGCAACACAACGGACTTTGCGAACGCTGCTACAATTCCAGACAGCGTGCTCCTTGTAACAATGTGGATGACCAGAGACAGGTAGACTATGCCACGTGTAAAGGCTGCCTGCAGAAGGCCAACAGGACCTTTAATGGCATGTGCAGCACTTGTTTCAAAAGGACTACAGAGCACTCCTCGAATGGTGGCCCTGGTTTTCTGTCCATGTGCCACCAGAGATCTACGTCTGACCCATCCCAGATGTCGCCCAGCCTCCTTCAGCATCCTTGCCATCAGGCTCCCAACAACTGTGAAGAGCCAGCACCGGCACCGCTGCCTCCTGCCCCACACGGGCCGGAGGAGAAGAGGGGAAGTAAACTCTGCAGGAAACCTGGCTGCAAGTTCTTTGGAACCGCTCAGAATGAGGGCTTCTGCACGCTGTGTTTCTTTGAGTACAGGGAAAACCATGGTAAGTGAGCTCTGTCAGATGTGGTGCAGATTGTGAAACTAAAGCTCAGCACACACTGTGCCCTAAAAAAGCAGGGGTTGGCAGAAACAGTGTGGAGCACAAGTAGCAGCGTGAGGAAAATATGCGTTTTTTGCCATTATTATCCCAGAAAGAGGCATGCAGTAACATGGGGGACTTCTGTGAAATCTGTTGTAAAGCTTCCCATAGTCTTTTGTGGAAGCAAAACGTAGTCAGTGAAGAGTCTCATTTAATGCCTTTCAACTGCAGTAATGTTTTGCTATGAATTTTCTCCAGTTAAACATCATAATAACTAGAGAAGTTGTAGGAATTGGTGGGGGAAATGGTATTATATTGATGCTACTGAAAACCAGCTGTGTTTGTAAGGCAAAGCTTTAAGGCAAACTTAAAAAGCTTGGTGTGAATTTCAAGATAAAACAGGTATAACACTCTGGAGTAACTACTGAAGTCACTTCAATAAATAAAGCAGGCAAAATTTGTGCAAATATGGAAAAAATTTGCAAAAAAATGTGCAAATACAACATGTGTGCAAGATAATACAGAATAAGTATTCTGTAGTGACATAGGAGTATATTATTATAATGTACCTTGAAGTCTTTCTTGGTAGTATCAAGTACATTTGTGCACATGTCAAGCCCATAAAAAAAAAAAAAAGTAACTGTCTATAAATCATGTCTTGAAATCTTCAACTTCCATGTTTCTGGTTGATTACACAGTCAAAGTGTCCTTGGGTACAGAGGGCAGAAGACGTGTAAGAGAAATAATGCTCACCTCTTTCATTGCTGACAAACATGCCAATACTGCCCTTTTCACATCCTTTTAAATTATGAGCTTGTGTAAATTTTGAAAAGCTTGCAAAAGCTTCTTTGCAGTGTTGGTCACAAGGAAAAATGTTTTCCTTACGACTGTGGAATATATAAGATTGCCTTGTGAGATTAATAAGTGTAAGGCATGTTAACCCATTTAGCTCTGTTCTGTTACCCAATGTGATTGTAACAGGGGAGGGTGAAAGGGAAGGAAGAGTTGGGAATATCACAGGCAATACTCTGAAAGCAGTGGTGAAATTCCCCTTGATTTCAGTGGAATCCAGTTTCTGTGCCGAGGGCAAGTTTTTATCAAATCAGCTGTTGGAGCAGTTCCTGGAAAGTGCAAGGACTGAGGGGTCTGTGGGTTGTCCAAAATCCATGCTTGAGGCTAGTAGATTTTTTTTTTTCTTTGTAAAATGAAGAGCTTTTCTTAGTCACTTTGGGTCACCCGATCTGTTGGGCTTATTCAAACTCCCCCTGTCCTTACTTTGCATTACAGACAGTTCTTTGCTACGCCATCAGAGGAGATCTCAGAGGAATTCCTCAGCAGCTGGTCAGCAAGGGAGCTCTGCTGCAGCCTTCCACAAAAACATGTCCTGCCAGCAGCGCAACTGTGGCACCCTGGGTAGCACCATGCTGGAAGGCTACTGCCAGAACTGTTTCATTAAAGCCCAGAGCCAGCGATTTCAGGAAGCCAGAAGGACAGAGGAACAGCTTGTGAGACAGCCCGAAGTAAGTATGAAGTTTGAAAATCTTGATTAGCGTGATTTTTCTCTTGTGAGAACAACTCAAAGCATGTTACAGGATGCAGCAACATTAAATTTTTCTAAGTGTCATGGGAAGACAAGTGCAAGGTATCTCATGATTTTCACCCCCTACAACTGAGCAGCACCATTGAGGTCGTTCTCAGTTTAGGGTAAGCATGGCTGTGTTCAGCTTTGCCTGACTGGAATTTCACCAGCAATTTCACTGGAAGCAATTGGACCAACAGTTGTTTTGCTGGCTGGAGAGAGATTTTTGTCCTTACCTTTAGAGCTGTGCAATCATGTCAAGAAACTTAGTCTGTTTCATGTTGCTTTTTTTCGTTGAGCACGTAAGTTTGTTTCAGGCTTTTTCACTTGATTTGTTTTGGCTCTATAATTGAGTTTTACCAAAGACAAAAAAACAGTTTTTCCAAGAAATGACAGTGTTTATGATGATCTTTGGTAAAGCCCAACTCAGCTGTTGGTATCACGCCCTTCAGAAGATGTGTGTGTCTTCCTAGGAGGGAAGCAGGGTTACATATACAACGCATTAGCACAGCTGAAAGAAAATGGAAATGCCATGCGTGTCGCCAGCATGATAACTGACAGTGTTTTTCATGTGTTTCTAGAGAACAGGACAGCGCAGAGATCTGCAGCGAGCAGCAATGACTAGCCAGAAGAGACAGTGTGCAGTGGCTTCGTGTCGGAACAACCTGGCCTGCAGGAGTGAGGATCTGTGCCAGGAGTGCCAGCGCCGCAGCCAGATCACGCAGCTGGGGAGTCCCAGGGAGCCAGCTGCAGACGAGACCCCGAAACAGCGCTGCCGAGCCCCTGCTTGTGACCACTATGGCAATACCAAGTGCAATGGTTACTGCAACGAGTGCTACCAGTTCAAACAGATCTATGGCTAGCGGGAAGGAAGAGTTGGTGAAGAAGAACGAGGTGCCAGCTACTTCCCTAACTGAAATGGTGCTATGTCCAAAACACTTACCAGTCCCGGGAGTGGGAGGTTGTGGGGGGGAATATAAGCTGTCCGCTCTTGTTCCTGTTTATTCCTATTCTTGGGAATAAGTATTTAATTCCTCTAAACACTGCATACAAGGACTGCTGAGAAGGGCTGGTTGCTTTCTGCACAGAGCTGTCTTTCACGAATAAGCTCCTATCGTGCTGTATTTAATTCTTGGACTTCCCAGTGGGAAGTTTGAAGCATTTGAATCCAAAGAGCTTCCTGCTTCTGCCTCTTTCACAATACCTCCCCTGCTCCCAGACAAGGAGCCACAGCTACTGTTGGAGGTGTGGGAACTCTGCGTTGATGTATATTGGTCAGAGGCAAGTTTCCTGAGTGAGGTCTTCCAGGACAGGCTGATGCATCTTGCAGTTGAAACAGAGGGTCTCTGAAGAAACTTGCTTTGGTTTCCTTGCTTGTGTTCTTGCAGAGCTCAACAAGGCTAGAGCTCCTGCAGGCGCTTAGGGCAGTAACAGTGAGTGGTTCTGGGTTTGCAGAGCCCTTGGCAAACTAAGCTGCACTGTTGAACAAGACCAGTAGTGGTCTGCTCCTTCAATACACTTAACCACCATTTAGATCCTTTTCCACAGCTGAAGATAGCTGGAAAGATAACATGATTACAGAAGCACCTTTTATAACTATGTATGTGATGGGAAAACCGAACCCTGCAATTCTGCTCTCATTGCCTTCAACATATTGAAAAACCCTTGAAGCCCTACATCTTAGGCTTCAGTTCTGAAGCCAAAGTAACTTTCTTCTCTTCCATGATAATTGTCAGAAATACGTATGCTGCTGTTCATACCCCCCACTCCCAATCTCTCACTTCTGTAATCCTTAATGTGATTCTGTTATCATGCTTACAGCTTGGAGCTTGGCAATAAGGTACTTCAGGAGCAAGATCTCACTCCTGGAGTTCATGCATTCACTTTTCATTCTGCAGTGCCTTAGCAAACTCACCTATACTGTTGTGCCTGATACCTGCTTCTCTCCTCTCCTTTAATACTTCTTAAGTTTTCAGCATCTGTTTTGCTGCTACTGTGTTGGAGGTGATAACCTCTTCTAATTTGCTTCTCAAGTTTAGAATCTTTTTTAGTTATTAAAAAAACAGGTTTCTAAAAAAGAAAGTTAAAATAACTCTTGACTTATTTCTGTTAAATTTTATATATTTTGTGAACATTAATGTGAACATAAGTTTTATTAAAATATTTATATTATTTCAAACAATGCAACTTGAAATTTGCACATCTAGGATTTTTTTTACATATATTTACTCCTGTGTTGAACTTTGCAAACTTAAATCTATGATTGAAAAACATTCTCTGATATAAAGAAATAAATTATTGAAGGATTGAGTTCAGTATTTTGTATTGATGAGAAGGAGCACAGTCGAGCATGGGCCACCCACTGACCAAAGGATTTCTGTCCAGGACCACCGTTCATCACGTCACTGATGCACCCTGGTTCAGGTCGTGTAGCCAAGCACTTTGAGGTGATGACTTGCTGTGTGTCTCCACGTACTGTCTCCTAGCTTCAGTGTCCTCTCAGGAAGAGCTCTTGGTACCTTGTGGGATACCCGTGCAGTCGGTGTGCATCAGGACTTGGCTCCTGGGGGTGGGTGCTCAGTCTCCTGTCCCCAGAGCGGAGTGTGGCAGGGTAAGGATGGGGCCGGACCAGGCTGTGAGGGATGCTAAGCCAGACTGACTTGACTTCCTTTCTTCATTCATCTACCAGTTATGCCATGGGTTCCCAGCTGACATTGACTGAGTGTCACCTTGGGTGGTAGTGATGGCCAAGAGTGACCCCCACGCATGCAGGGGCAGAGGCCCAGGCCAGCCCTGGCACCTCCTCTCACCATGAGCAGCAGGGAAGCCCTTTGCCTTGTGGTCGTGGCATCTGGCTTGCTCAATCACTCCTGAAAAGCAAGGTGCTAACTGCTTGGCTGAACGGTACTTGAAAGTGGTGTTCTCTTATCACAAACTTGTCTGAACCCAGCCACCCTGCCAGGGGCTTCCTGGGTTGTAACTCTCCCTCAGCATGGCATGAGGATTTTTCAGACCTCTCTCTGGACAGGCAATGCCGTTACACCACCGTGACTTCTACATGTTGCCCGTGGCCTGAAAGGAAAATGAGATGTGCCTGAAAGCCTCCTGGTGGGGTCAGGACAGGAGCCCCTTTCCTAAGAGGTGACCCTGGCTGCTTCCCCCCTCCTCCTGGTCAGTTGCTCTCTGTCCTGGTTAACCCTGTCACACTTTGTTTGTTCAGGAGCACACTTTGCACAAGCTTCAGTGCCTTCCCAGTTGAAACCACACAGATGTTACAGTCCTGAGTGCTTTTGTGGTAGGTCAGCCAGTGCTTGTAATTCCAGCAGCTCTTTAGCCCATGTTCCTGGGTTCCTGTCCACCTTCATACACACTGCTGTTTTGCAGTTTTTCCCCCCTCCCTCTGAACTAGAGCATCCCATCCTTTCAGACCAGACAAGCTAGAAGTAGCCTGCTTCCCCAGAGCAGAGCGTGTTGGACCTACCAACCCAATCTTCAGAGCATATTCCTGTTTTTCAGATTGTGACTCTTTTTATCCGTTCCTTCCTTCCCCTTTCTTCACAACTCATGTCTGCCCAATTCACCGAACTCCCACACCAGGCAGAAACCTTGGTGCTGAAAGGGCAAGCAAATCCTGGCAGGGCTGCCTGCAACAAAGCTCACCAAGATGAGGGCAGCTGACAGCCCCTGCTGCCTGGAGAGGCAGAGCCTCCATCGCGACACCCTCAGGGGAGGCAGCAGTGGGGAGGGGGAGGTAGGTTAACTCCACTTGCTGCCACTTCTACACAGGGGAAGGGTTTCAGCTGAAATGCCCCTAATCCCACTGTTTTTTTCTGCTGCTTTCTGGGCCCATTACTCATAACTTTGAAGTCACATGAGGCTTGTCTCATTCTGAAGCTTGTATGTAAATGAGCGCCCAGCCTGTCTCTTGTGACTGACTTGTGTGGGAACATTAAAGCTAATGGTGCCTTCTTTTTTTTTAATACTCTGGTATTTCCCTAATGGCCTTAGGGGATTTTGGTCCTCTTGATGCTTTCTGCTGTCTGCCTAGCCAGACACCTCCTCAAGTTCAAGTATTTTTTTCCTTCCTGTTCTGCAAGAGAGAACTTTTATTTGGATTCTCCCTTTTTTGTGACCACTTATGGAAGTCTCTTTGCTGAGATGCAAATCTTTCATAGATTGTTTCTGAGCATAAAGATGAAACTAATATGAAACAATTGGCTTAACTACTTTCATTGCTCTGGAGTACTTTATTAGATGGTGCAGTAAAGGATTGCTGTGCCAGATGTGCTTACATATTCATTTTGTTTATGGAAAGGATACTTTTAGATGTTTTCAGTAATTCTTCCTGACTGGGATCTGAATATTATCTATGTTTCTAGACTTCTTAGAGATATAACATCTGTATTAATATGTAACATGACATGGGAGAAAGCAGTTACTAAATTTTTATACATTTATCTTCTGACACTTCAGTGCTCTGCTGGGCAAGTCTTTGTTTTGCCATAAAGTACTATCCATATGGGCAGGGATGGGAGCACTAAATAACGTGTCATCAGTTAGAGGAAACATTTACACTCTTAGATCTCTAGCTTGGTGTGTTCCAGGAGCCCCAGGCAGGACCTAGCATGGTGGGCTTTTCAGGTAAAGCAACAACAGAGAGGTCCTGTTGCTTCACTCTCGGTGCCAGCTGTGATGCTCCACCTTCACACAGAAGCTTAAGACATCATATTGACAGCCTGCGAGCCAAACACCCATCCTTTCCTCCTGCTCTTGGTTGGATTCATCTCCATCCTGTACAGAGTCCAGCTCAGGCTGCAGAGCAGAAGAGAACAGTTCTGGTTATTGAAGTCAGGACGTGTTATTCGATTAGCCTGTCAGGAGTTGCTTGCCATGCAACTTCGTGTACAGCTTAGTGTACAGCTGCCAGCTGACCCACAGGCGGCGTGGAGCAATTAGGAATGTAATAAATGGAAATGAAAAACATTATTTGAGTTACTGTAAATGTAGGAGTGGCCTCATATCTGCTTTTTATGTGCCTGATGGAGTCACAAGTGGTTACTCTTTTGCCAGCTGTCTCATCCTGGTGTTCCTGCACATGCTGCAGACCGTCCTAATCTATACCACCCTGTTCCTTGGAAGTGTCTGAAGTTACTTCAAAGAGGACAACACAAAACAAAACAAAACAATTAAAAAAAAAAAAAAAAAACTTTTTTTTTTTTTTTTTCACAAAACCTGGGCCTAGTCCTACACCCTTTGGATCAGAAATAGTGTAGTGGTGACATAGCCATCAGCCTGGGGACCTGAAGAGTGAGAGGCCAGCTGAGGCCCTTTTCAGGCCACAAAGCTGACACTGAAGTCTCCTACCAGTGGAGGGAGGGTGGCTATATCCAAACTGCTGTGGGGAAGGCCCCTGGCATAGGCATCATACTGGCTCACAGGGGCACGGACCAGTGGGTTGAAGTGATCTGAGGCTGCCATGGCACAGCATCCATAGCTTGGGTCAGTGTCCCTAAGATTTGGGTTTGTTCAGATGCTTTGACTGTAAATTGGAAATGCTTTGCTTAAAGGAGACTCTGATTCTTGGGAATCGCTGTCATTTCTGCTGGGAGCAAGAAATGGCAGGTGCTCAGCAGAAATGGATACACATCTGCATATGTTTCCTGTAGTAGTAGTTTCCAAAGGTTTTAGATTATGGATCACTGTGAAACTGATATGTTTTGGTACCTAAAATTAAGCATTTGCAACAATTTCCAGGTCTTATGCATCACCTGGTTAATTAGAATTTACCCTATGTTATTGATGCAAATGCAGCTGCATGGCTCTTCAGCTAAATATAAGTGACTTTATCTGGAGCTGTAGTTTGGCAACTTTTATTGCACTGAAAGTCAGTTGAATCACCCATAACTGGGAACTATGGCCTTTACGCTGACAGTGACAGGAATAAGAGAGAAGGCAGTTCAGTGATTAGGATACACACAGCAAAAAGACCCCAGAGTGAGATACAAGCTCTCTGGATACACTAAATTGTCCTTCTCACCTGGGATTGGGATGTTTGCCTCAAAGTGCCTCTTCCAAACAGGCACAGCAGGGGCTTTTATGTTTCTATGTAACAGAAGTAGTCTACTTTATTGAAAAAAAAGTAAAAATGCATTCAATTTTTGTAAAACACATAGTTTAGCATGGTGCAAGTTTTGTCTAGGTGAGAGCTATGTGGGAGCAGCAATTGCATAATCTTATCCAGCATACCTGAGCAGGACACAACAGTGTAACATGTACAGCACCAAAATAGAAAACCACAACACTGAGCAGTTACCATTTCAGTTTATATCAAAAGGGTGAGGCCCCTTAAAATAAGCAGTTAGCAGTACAGGTGTCTTTACATCCAGGTGCTCAGTTTCTCAGCTGCCCATATTTAACAAGCTAACCTAAGTTTGTTCAGTAAGCCCTGCACTGATGCTTTCTACCACACTGGTGACAAATACTGGTGGCACGAGCCCTTCCCTGCTTCAGAAGGGCGGTGCTAGCTGCACATGAGGAAAGACAAAATGCTTGGAAGTGGCTTAATTGAGATGCTACTTTGTTGACTCCCCTTTCCTTGGCCATCCATGGGAATTTTGGAGAAGAGTGCCCTCACAGGGGTTATTCATCTGGCTGTTACGTTGAGAGAAACACTGAAGTACCTCACAGGCCTGCCTTGCTCCTGCATGAGTGGAGAGGCCGAACCCAGCCAGGTCAAGCCACACCAGGCCAAGCTGAGTCAAAACAGGCCAAGCTGAGCCGATCTGGGCCAGGCAGTCCTCCTCAGGTGACCCTATGGCCACTCACCGCCACCAGGAGCTGTGTCAGCCCTCCATCACCATCCTCCTCGGCCTGCCAGCAGCACGGGACCCCTGGCAAAGGGCTAACACAGCCCTGTCCCACTGAGCGCTCTGCAGGCAACCTGGTGAACCCGGTATGGTGGCATCTCAAGTTGTCGAGATAAATGATCACTAAAAAAAAAAAAAAAGCCTTTATATATATAAATTAAAAAAAAAAAAAAGTCTTTAATGTTTGTCAAACAGAAACCTGAAATAAGAGCAGGTAATTTTGCCTGGGAGTTTTATGATGACTTCTTTTTGTACTAATGTTAATTTTCAAAAACTCCCTGTGTCTAATATTGAAAGACAGCCTACGGCATGTTATCCAGACTACCCCCTCCTCCAGCCTCAGCCTCACTAAACCAAATACCATGTATGTAATCTCTCCCCCCTCCCACCACCCCCTGACCTCTGACAGCAATGATTCTTTTTGTTATTGATTCGGGTTTTTTTCTTCTCCCCCCAACACCCCACCCCCCCTTTTTTTTTTTTGGTTAAGCCCTAGTACACATACGTGTTGGGCAGGAAGTCAGATTTCCCCTGGTGAATTACCATGGAGGGGGGGAGGAAGGGGGCTTAGGTTTTGTTCTGTCATTATGGCTTCATTTCAAGGGATTCATATGATCTAATATTGAGCACACATTGTGAGTTAGTCCAATTCCCAAAACAGTGGCTACTAAAATTAAAAAAACAAACAAACAAACAAACAAACAAAAAACACTGTGGCTTTTTAAAAACATTAATAAGCCACAATGTCACAAGAAGGGGTCAAAATTCCCTTCTCATTTACAATGTAGAGCAAAGCTAGTGAGCTGGGGATCTGCTCCAAGAAAGGCAGTGCTATGCAGTGTTTTGCACTTTTAAACAAATGTTTCTATCACCCTGAGGTGCACTGCTGATTACAGTGGGACCAAATTTGTCCATGACATCAAGTGTTATGTAGCCTGAGATCACACAGTCAGAATTCCCACTTGCTAAAGGTAATGACTGCAGGAGTCATTTCATTTCCTCTCCTCTGACATTCATAACAGAAGAGTGTGAAGAGCACTGAAGTGATGCCTGGAAAACATTTTACTTCCACCTCTGATAACATTTATACTGGTGTAAACCTTTGAGAATTGGACTGACTTCAGCAACTTTACTCCAGATATTCTGTAGGATTAGTAGGATGGGAATTTAGCCAGGCTATTTATAAAAATAGTCTCTTACTTCCTTTTACGTGTTCTGGAGTAATAAATAAATAAAATATATATTAAATTGCTGCTGTTGCAAACCACGTGCCACAAAGATATGCCGATCTAAGCACACCTTATTGTTAAGTCCTCTTTTAAATATTGGCACATCTTGCACTGGTTACTTGTTGCAGTTTAATGGGAATAAATCATCTCAGCCTTTTCTGTGGTCCTTAATGCACAGCCACTTAAAGAGCAAGGGAAGTAGTCAGACTGATATTTCAGCGTGATAGGTTACAGCTTATTCAGCCTGCAATGTACTACCTGCAATGAGGACAAAACTAATTTCTCCTTGAGGGTGGAGATCACATTATTTTTCATTTACGTATTATTAATGCACAGCCTAGCAGAAAGAGATGTTGTTACATGGCTTTTTCATGATCACGTGCATGTCTAGACCAGCCTACATTTGCCTAAAAGAAAAAAAGTCATCGTTTCCAGAGACTTTTTTTAAAAAAGGGAAGTTTGGGTGGTGGTGATAGAGCAATGAATGGTGACCCCTGGCAGAGCTGCTCTCTGCTAAGGCTGGTGCTGGGCTGGGTCCTTGGAGGCAGGAAAGCCTCCGGTGCTTGCCAGCGCTCCTGTGCATTTGAGTCATAGCAGTAGTGAGCACCGTGTAAGTTCAAAATGCATTACTCAGAGCAGGCAGGTTGCTCAGGCCCATCAGGCTCAGCCATACCCCAGTCTACGTGAATGTCAAACTTAATGTATTCATCACCAGAATTTTCCTCCTCTCACTCTTTCTTTTAGGCACTCAGCAGGGAAGACCTATTAAGGCAGAATTTCGTATTGTTGGAGTTTCGCTATTGAATTAACCAACTTTCAGTTCGGTTTGCCATTACTTCAGACTTTGAGCTTTGCTCCCCTTCCCTGCATGGGCGCTAAATCAGATGTCCACACCGGGCTACACTGTGCACTCAGTTCTCCTCAGGGCTTTAGTTTTCCATGTGTCTGCACATTATAAGTCGGCTACAACAGCCGCATCACCCAGCACGTTGAGTTACCTCACTGTCACACGTTCTTTCATCCAAGCTGGCTTTCCTCTCCCAGAATAGCAACCCACCAGCAGCTGTGACCAAGAGCAAGCTGATCTTTATTGTGCAGAGCTTCATGATACTTTCCACTGCACAGTTATGCATGCATTTATAGAAGTGTCTACACGTGCTGTAGGTGGCACAGCGTTTCCAGCTTCAACTCCCCAAGGTACCTGTGGTTTCCCTCTGTCCTCTGATGGCTTCTGTCTCGCTGTTCCCCCACCCTCACAGTGGAGCAGGGTGCTCCTGGGTCAGTTTCTGGGGGGAACACATTCCTCTGCTCCGTGGTCTTTGGCAAAGTTGAGGATCCCAAGTGCAGCTTGTTGAAAATGTCCAGCCCCTAATGCTCCTCTTTGTGCTTGTCTTCTTCATCTTGCAGATGGCTACATCTGTAGAAATGCAGCAGTCTGGCCAAGTTCTGCAAAGGGCTTACCTTTTATATTTCACAGTGTTTAATTTTTTTGAATTATCAACGCCTCCTATTTGGAAATAATTTTGAATTAAGCTCTCATCAAGCCCCACCAAATAAAGAAAATATAGGTAGGTTTCATCTCTCTCTCTCTTTTTTTTTTTTTTTTTTTTCTTTTATTCTCTACATTGAAGTTTCAGCCTGTAATAGTAACATCTGTTGCATAGCTGTCAGCAGAGTAATTGTTCCCAACCTCTTTTTATTGGCCTGCTCTTCCTGTTGTGTTTCAGGGTATTTCAACTAAGTATTTTCAGCGCTAGGGGAGGTGCAACTAAATCATATTGATCATGACTTATTTTTTGCAGAGTTTAAAAGAAACAAGCTATTTGAAAATACATACTAATTTATAAGAGGTCAAATAAGTCTGTTTTAATACTGCAATGAGGAAAATATCATCTGTATATAAAATTAATCCATCAAAGCCTATAATAACTTGGAAATAATTGCAGGACATCAGAGAGGACAGCAAAAACAGGAGCTGATAACTTTGTGGAACCAGTAAGTGTTTAATCTATAAACTCTCTTGCTTTGAGCTGGGTGAAGCAGAGACAAGTAGACACAAGAAAAAGTACAAACAAGTTCTTTATTCTGAAACTGCATTAGAGCACTCTAAAGATAGCATCAGGGACTGCGTGGAAATCCCCTGGATACTCTTTGTAATTTTTTCCGGTGAATCTCAGGATAGCAAATATGAGAGGCAAGGGTAAGTGGATGACCACAGCTGGTGTAAGCCGCACTCTGGCATTCTGCTTTTGTGGTGCAGACACCCAGGGTGGAATTCAGCTTGCTTGTCCTTCTCTCCCTTGACTATAAGTAGCATTCTGATGACTAGTTCAGATGTAGATGTTTACACTGTAAAGGTGACACATTTGATGAGATGTATCCCACACACCATTTCTAAGGTGACGTTTCGTCTCGAAGAAAGTTAGAAAATCAGGGCAATGCACAGATTACCTTTTACTTTGTAGCTTAATGACTACTCAGATTTTGATGATGGGCAAACCACAGAAATCATTATAATGTATGGCAATTAATGCCTCCTGATGCCAGCTGTTAGGCATTTAAATGCCTCGCATAGCTGGGGGAAGTAACCTCTCACATCTTCCATGTATCTATTTGTTCTGCAAGAAACTAAGAAAGAAGAACTAACACTCACCTAACTCACCTCAATAGTTATGAGATTATACTCATTAATGATTATAATATGATCCTGAGGTGAAAGATCCAATACTGAAATTATTATACTTAATATTTCTATCTGTATTGATGATGTACTCGCTCCCCACCAACAATGTAATTTTGGGATCAGACGAGTCCCAACTTTAGAGATTCTAGCATTTTTCTGAACTAACTTTATCTTGTTTTCTTTCAGGTACTCCATGGGATATAGAGGAACCAAGATGAAACTTGCCCAAAATGAACATGTAGAACAAGATACGTGTCTCTGCACTAAGCAATCAGCTAAATCATAAGCCTGCTCTGTTTACCATTTACACAGTTAGCTTATCAGTGTTACAGAAGTGTATTTGAATTCCTAAATAATTTCCAGCTCAGGTGTGTTGTGATCCCAGTGTAGAAAATCAGAGTGCAGTAATATCAGAGAAGGGCTGTTTGGAGTAAGTGTTAACTGCAAGATACTTGGCATTGTTACCAAGGACAATATATGCCGTGCTTGCATTAATAATGCATTCAGGAAAAGAAGATTTTCCTTTGCAGTAGGTGGAATTGCATCAAAGAACTACCTGGCTCCATCATCAATTTCTCCTGTTAACTGAGCAAAAGATCTGAAATGTTGTCAAACTACATGAAAAAGTACTGGGCCACAATTCTCTGCACGCCTCACTCAGTTGGCTGCAGATCATTATGTTTAGCTTCTTTGAATCATAAAGATCAAGATGTACCAGGGAATTTGTATCCAGCTTATACAATGATTAATGTTATAAACTGAGGGGGAAATAGATGACCAATTTGTTTACTCTGAGGTTTTCAAAGTTATCAAGGGAGATGAGAATAAACCATTGTGGCATGAACAAGGAAGTGAAGTGAGAAGTTCATCTTCTCTCTAGCTAGCTGTTACCTATTTTTTGCAGTGATTTATTGCCATAATCAATGAATAAACACCCTTTTTGCAGTGGAAAATGTTCCTAATAAAGATAAAATTCCAATCTCAGTGAAAAGTGGGAAGTACCAGTAAAAAGTTATTAAAATGGAAAAAAAAGGCTAAGCAATGAGAAATACAGGGGCAAAAACACCTCTTCTCCTAGCTTGCTTATACATACAAGAACTGCATAATTTCTTTTTACCCCTGCAACAAACAATGAACATATATTGAGATATTTGCCCGTTGTGCCCCCCCTACCCTCTTTGTTGTTTTCAGGATATAAAACCCCTTGTATATTTTTCTGTATTAAAATGCATTTGTTTCAGTGCATCTAGATTGCTAACCCAACTATCTTACACTGTCTGTTTTACAGACTCTTCCGTCTCCTCCATTTTTACCAGTTTACCAGTCTTTCTGTCTTTTTTTTTTTTTTTTTAACCAGTAATGACTTAATATTTTCTTCCTGGCCACAGATGAAACTGTTGAATTAAATAAAATCTGGCACTGATCTCTGCGGAAAATCACCAGAGAAGTCATGTGCTAAAGATTTCTTATTGCCAATCTATTAATTTTGCCAGGATGTCAGTTCTCAGCTTAATGTGTGTGCTGTTTCTGGCAGTGAGAATTGCTATATTTTTTTCTATCAGAACGTTGTATAATATTGAATCAAATACCTCACAAATGTCTACATAATCACTTTTATCAACCATTTTAGTAACTACTGTCAGCTATTCATGGAATCATTTATTTATTTTTTTAAAGGTGTTTTATTCTATTAATTAACATAAAATGACATGAGCTATTTTCCTTCTTCTTCAAACAACTGTTGTAGGATTTGTGGGTGTAAGTTGCCTTCAAGAAGAAATGATGTTATTTACTTATATCACACAAGAACAGTATTTTCCATTGCATTAATAATTTAAGGGGAACGTTAAATACAGAACCAGGATGTTCACTGAACACTTTTTCCCTGTATGTTTATAGAATTGTTTATCTCCAGAGGAGATATTTACTGCTTCTGAGATGAATTTGATGATAAAAATTTCTTTATTGCCTTTAGCTTTGCTAACCTTTGATTTTCCCTCAATGTGAGTGTAATTTGGCTAGAGAAGATATCCAAAGTGTTCCTAAGTTCATCCTTCTACATGTTTGTGTTCTCTTTTTGTAAAGTGGAATTATATTGTAAAAGATCTAATCACTTTACACATGCACAAAATGACCTACAGTATTAAAAAACTCTTCAATGTCATTAACTTTTTGTAGTGTCTGTGTACCAATCTAAACCCCATGAAAAATAAACAAAGTCAAGCCCTTGGCAAAGTTTTGCTTAGCAAAAGGTTGCCAGGCAATCTTTTTTTACCTACCCTCTATCCAAAACATGTAAACCACTGTATCTTCTGCCATCTGGTGCTCGACTTTGTGGAGTTTCAATCCCTGTATGTGGGAGAGAAGTGTTCATGCTATAAGCAACTCAGATGTCAAATGAACAAATGGATGACACACAGTGTGTACTGGGTTACAGTTCAACCGTCAGGTTTTGGCATTATGTGGTAATGCAAAAAGTTCCCTCCTCCTACGTGTCTGCACAATTCATCAGGCTCCACTGCCATATTCTTGCTACTGAGCTGTTCCAGCACAGCAGAGAAAATGATCCTTCAGACACTCAACCTAAAAAATTTGATAGCCTTTATTTGTAGTTCCACTCAATTGTTATGTTGTACAAAGGCTAAACAAACTGCAAACACAGTTAAAAAAAAAAAAAAATCAAATATTTTCTTATGCTAAATAAGAGAGAAAAAATGTGTTATGGGCTTCCTCCATTGGGTCACTGAAAACTTTCAGGAAGAAAGCATTAATTTTATAAACAGCATTTCATGTATTTGTAATGAGATTTACATAGGGGTATAAGCAAAAAAGAGATAATCCATGGGAAGTCTGTGAATGCTTTTTCTCAAGAGCATTGTCTATTATATTTGAATGGCTCAGCTGAAAGTCATCTACACCAGTGCAACCGCATGTGCAGCAAACAGAAGGAGATAGAGCTTTGTGTGGCAAGCAAATTATGACTTAGTTGCCATCACTGACACATGGTGGGATGACTTCCACAAGTGGAGTGCTGCAATGGATGGCTATAAGCTCTTCAGAAGGGACTGACAACGAAGGAGGGACATTGGCATGCCTCTCTGTATTAGAGGGTGTTTTGATGTTGTAGAGCTCAGGGCTCATAATGATAAAGTCAAGCCCCTATCGGTAAGGATTGGGGTAAGACCAACAAGCCAGACATTCTGCTGGGGGTCAATTATAGACCACCAAACCAGGATGAAGAGACAGATGAGGCATTCTACAAACAGCTGGCAGAAGTCATGCTATCATCAGCACTCTTTTTCATGGGAGACTTCAGCTTCCCAGACATATGCTGGCAATACAATACAGCCCAGAAGAACCAGTCTAGGAAGTTCCTGGAGTGTGTGGAAGACGACATCCTGACACAGCTGGTAAGTGAGCCTACCAGGTGGGTGCCCCACTAGACTTCCTGTTCACGAACAGAGAAGGACTGGTGAGAGATGCGGTGGTCAGGAGCTGTCTTGGGCAGAGTGACCACAAAATGGTAGAGTTCTCTCTTCTTGGTGAAGTCAGGAGGGCGTGGTGGTTTTACTCAGCTGGGCAGCTGAGCTTCCACCACAACCACTCACTCCCCCTGCTCAAAGAGAAAGGGGGAGAAAATATGATGGAATAGGGTTGAGATAAGGACAGGTAGATCACAACAATTATCATCATGGATGAAACTGACTTAACATAGGGAGATTAATGAAATTTATTACCTATTACTAACAAGCTAGAGCAATGAGAAACTAAAAAAAAACAAAAACAAACAAACAAACAAACAAAACAAAACAAAGAACTCCTTCCCTTCATCCACGCTCTTCTGTATCCTTCCCCCCCTGCCCTGAGCAGCACAGGGGATCAGGGAACGGAGGCTGCGGTCAGTCCCTGACGCTTCATCTCCCCCACTCCCTGCCCCTGCTCCCCATGGGGTCCCTCCCATGGATGCCGTCCTTCCTGAACTGAGCCTGGGGGGCTGCCCACAAGCAGCAGCTCTTCAAACACTGCTCCCACACGGCTCTGTACCACAGGCAGCAGCTCCCCCCAGACCCCCTGCTCATGCATGATCTCCTCTCCATGGGCTGCAGCTCCAGTCAGGGGCCTGCTCCTGGGTTAAAACTGGCTGGATGGCCGGGCCCAGAGAGTAGTGGTGAATGCAGTGAAATCCAGCTGGCAACCGGTCACCAGTGGTGTTCCCCAGGGGTCGGTGTTGGGGCTCATCCTTTTTAATACCTTTATTGACGATGTAGACGAGGGGATTGACTGCACCCTCAGTAAGTTTGCAGATGACACCAAGCTGGGGAGAAGTGCCAATCTGCCGGAGGTTAGGAAGGCCCTGCAGAAGGACCTGGACAGGTTGGGTTGATGGGCAGAGGCCAATAGGGTGAGGTTCAACATAGCTAAGTGCCGGGTCCTACACTTCGGTCACAACAACCCCATACGGCACTACAGGATTGGGGCAAGGTGGCTGGAAAGCTGTGCAGAGAAAAAGGACTTGGAAGTGTTGGTTGATGAACATGAGCCAGCAGTGTGCCCAGGTGGCCAATAAGGCCAACAGCATCCTCGCTGGTATCAGGAATAGTGCAGCCAGCAGGAGCAGGGAGGTGATCGTCCCCCTGTACTCTGCTCTGGTGAGGCCGCACCTCAAGTGCTGTGTTCAGTTTTGGGGCCCTCACTACAAGAAGGACATCAAGGTGCTCGAGTGAGTCCAGAGAAGGACTACGAAGCTGGGGCAGGGCCTGGAACACAAGTCCTATGGGGAACAACTGAGAGAACCGGGGTTGTTTAGTCTGGAGAGGAGGAGGCTCAGGGGACACCTTATTGCTCTCTACAGCTACCTGAAAGAAAGGTGTGGGGAGCTGGGGGTTGGCCTCTTCTCACAGGTAACTAGTGGTAGGACTAGAGGGAATGGCCTCAAGTTGTGGCAGGAGAGGTTTAGGTTGGAAATGAGGAGACATTTCTTCTCAGAAAGAGCAGTCAGGCATTGGGACGGGTTGCCCACGAAAGTGGTGGCATCACCGTACCTGGGGGTGTTGAAGGAAAGGATGTATGTGGTACTTGGGTCACGGTTTAGAGGGCAATATTGGTGGTATGTGGATCGTAGATTAAATGATCTCAGAGTTTTTTTCCAACCTTAACGATTCTATGATTCTATTTCCCTGTCCTTCTCAGCTGCAGTGCCTCCAGGTTGCAACTCCCAGGACCGAGGACACCTCAGGACTATTTTTCTCCAAATGGTTTGGGTCTGGTAGGTCCAAAGAGGAAATCTTCTCTCTGGACACTCCACCTGGGAAGAGCGTAAATGGTGCTTTTACATGGACATTTGCAAAGAGGGCATTTCCTATTCATAACTACAAGAGTTTATAGATTTGCCTCTTTAAAAAGAAATTGCCAAGAAAAACCACACAAGCTGACTCCTGGGTTTGGCTGGCAGGCACCATCCTGGTGGCACAGCTACAGCTGCTATGGTAAAGCATGGCAGGAGATGGCCTTCCCCTCTGCCTTGTGACACTTGTTCCTCCCCACCACGCTGCCTGTGGAACCTACACTGCCATGTGCACAGAGGAGGCCACCACAGCCCCTCCAGGGCTGAGATGTTTCTGTGGGGAGACATTTTCCCTCCTTGTCACCTGCTGGGGCTGGGCCTGCTGTGGGGTAGGGGAGATGGGGCAAGGCAAGAGAGCAAGCCAAGGGCTCTTGAACAATGCCAGGAGTGGATGAGTCTGCTCATCACTTATTTCTTTTTCATGCATTTAATTAGTTATTTCCATCTTCTGATTTATTCCCATTTCTTTTCCTCTACTCTATGCCAGCAAGCCCCAGCACTGCCCCTGTGTCCTGGGAGCCAGTGCAGCAGGACACACTGGCACCAGGTCAAAGCTAATGTACCTCCTGCTGCTGGAGGATAGGGGCAGCTCCACATGGCAACCATGCATGGCTCAGCTCAACTTCCACGACTTCCCCCAGCATGACCTAAAATACAGCCCAGTGTCTTTAGGATGCGTGGAAAAAACTCTTGAAATCTCTTTGCTGTTTCCACATACAGAGCCTAGCAGAATCTCTTGGGGTTTTGGTTTTTTGTTGCTTGTTTATTTGTTAGATTTTGTCTCATTTCCTGTGAATTTTGAAAGAAAAAGTTTTAAAAAGTCCCCAGGCAAGCATGTTTCCAGCATGAAACTCAGCAGTGCCTGTCCTGCCTAGCCAGGCTGCTCACTCATGCCCAAGCTGTGCGTGAAGAGTGAGCTAGGCAGAAGTTTCTAACCACTGACACCACCCCATTCACCCACAAGGACACAACTTTTGGCCTTTAAACCCTGGTTCATCCATTTCATCTGTTCTCAAAATGATTCTACAGAGAGTTAGAGGTATAAGCCTGTATAAACATATTTATACCACACTGGTCGCGTGGGACAGACAGGTGTGCAAGACTGTGCTTACCCTTGCTCACAGCAGTGAGCCAGAGAATCTGTGTGCCAAATATTTTCAGGCTTTGTAATTTAAATGAAACTGCAATTACAACAAATAAAAATAAAAAATATATATATCTGTAACTGATTTTCTGTGAAAAACTATGAACAGGATGAAGAAAGAGAAAGCAGAGTGTTTTGCTGGTTTTCTTTTTTTTTTTAAACTAAGATTGCAGCTCACCATTGTAAAATTACCTCAGTCAAAACAACATTGCAATATCATTGTATATAATGTCAAAGCCTTAACATACAGCTGTTGCCTGACACAATACAATATTACTGAAATGCTGATAAAGAAAAGGACAGTGTATATTTATATTGTACCTCGCCTTCTTCTATAAATAAGTTATCTAACCAAACAAATAGTGAGAGGAAAATGAGATCTTGCATACATTACTTATTTTGTCACCAAAATTAAGTTTACCACATAGTGTTAATAACTGCAATTTAAAGACATCATCTCACTGAATAACAGTGAGAAACAGGAAAAGATAAGTCACACCACACCCAGAAACCACGCTTGCATAGTCACAGAATAACCTGAGTTTCCTGAACAAATGACAGGTGATTTTTTCCAACCTTCAGATAGTCATTTTTGTCCTCCTAATTCTGGCTTAATCAAAAACCACATGTGAAAATCTTAAAAAAAATCCACCCTTAAGTACTCACCCAGGCTGGACAAGTCTGTTCTCTTCGCCCACTGGCAGTGCAGGGGCTCATCTCAGCAGAGGGTCTCCCCCTGTACTCACCTCCTCCTCCCTGCTAAGGATGCTGCAGTGGGTGGGATGCTTTACCACTGGGCCACCTAGCAGCTCCTCTACTTCTGCTTGGATCATGTCCAAATTCCTCTAACCAGAGGAATAAGGATATAAAAGCATATCTGATATCATTCGATCAATACCCACTTGAGAGTAACCAGGGATGACTTTAAAAAATGCCCCCTACTTTTCCCTTGCCTATTAATTACACAAACTCCTCCTCCCCTCCCCTTGTCAGTGAGACACAGGGGAAACTAGCCACTGGTGATGACTTATCTGCACAGATTTCATGTGGCTTGTCATCACAAGACTGGGTTTAACACATCATGCAGCTGTTTTGCTAAACAGAGTGCTTTATTCTGTCTTTGGTCACTTTTTTTTTTTTTTTTTTTTTTGGCCAAAGTATAACATTTGCACGGATATGTGTTTCAAAAACAAATTCTATCAACTTCTAGATGGTATCTCCACTGTCTCAACCCTCACTACTGTAAAATCTAAGTTGGAAGTTTACCATGATTCATGCAACCTCTTCCTTTCCCACGTGAAAATAGTTCTTGTTCCTCAGACACCTTACCTAGGAGTCTCTCACACATCTGTGTACCTGAGGCTCGAATGCTTGTACATAAGTCTCAATTGTTCCTTATTTCAGCTCAGGGTCAGATGTTTCAGACATCATTCATACTTCCAGCCACATCTCTCCAAGTAACGTGAAAATATTGACATATTTTTTCCAAAATGCCATGGGGTACTTCCATTTCAAAAGCTATCACTGCTAGAAAATTTCAGGTGGGAATCAAGCCTGTGGCTGGAGCCAGCACATCATGCACACCAGCTGATACCTCCAAAGGATGCCTTCAGTTCCCACCACTCCACTGTCATCTGGCTGGCAGATCTCTGCAGCTTTGCTGTGTGCACGGTCTCCCATCTGTTTTGGCGTCCTGATGTCTTCATCTCTGTGCTTTCCCCTGGCAGAGTCTCGTTGCTGCCTGCCTGTGCTGGGAAGCCACTGCATGTGCTGAGGACCCCGAGTCATCAGGGCAGTGCCTGTGGTCAACACAGCTGCTGCCATGCAGTGAGAGTGCTGTGACATAGCTGGCTGAAAAAAGTTTCCCTGTGGGCAGATTCCCCTTCCCAGTTCCTCTTTTAGCCATTTTTTTGCCTCCCCCTCACTCATCACAGCCTCGTCCTGTCTGCTTGGCCAGCAGCCTGCCCGCCTGCTGCCTGTGTGCTGTCATCCCTGGTGCAAACAAGCACCACAATTGCTTTGTGAAGCCCACAGGACTTCACAGCTCTCATGTAATGACATGAAATGTTTGAAAATAGCTAAAAGAGACATTTTTTGTGCCACATACTCTTTTTTTTTTTTTTATAAGTAATTTGCTGCAGTGCTTGGTGGAAGTATTTGCAAGCATGGCTGTAGGGCAACCCCAGCATTTTGTCTCCAACTAACCATTATTCTTTACCAGGTGAAGGACCAAGGACAAAGCATTGCAGAAGTCCACAGTCCTGTTAGTACACTGGTGAGGACAATCCACCATGAGAAAGAAAAACGATGGCATGGATGTGGCTGACAGACTCTGTTGTCTTGCAGTGCTTCTCTGCCTCTTTAAGAAACTACCCAACCAAGAGGGAAGGAGTGTTTGAATTTTTCTAGGAGGTTATTTAGGGATGCCTGTTGCCTAATTAAGAAATGTTTCCACCAAGTGATTAGCAGGCTACCCAACTGTGTGTATCTTTTATTCACCTTCTGCTTGGGAGCACACCCAGGCTTTGTGCTTTATACTGAGCTATTTTCACCTTTTTTTGCTGCAGCTGTTTTCAATTTAAAGTGCTGAAAATGCTTCTCCTCTGTCTAATGGTCAAGAAAATAAGAAATACTACTTAGACTTGCCAGAGAAACAATCCAGTCACCTGTAGTCCTTTACAGGTTTCTTTGATACCTGCTTTTTGCTGAGGAGGCACCTCCTCAGAGGCACACATACCCTTTCTCCCTCCCCACCTTGGACAGATTGGCAGCATGCCCCTATACTGTTCTGTAGAGCCCGCAGCCCATGCGGGTCCTTCAAGACCTGCTGTGTTCTGCTTAGGTGATCAAGGCTTAAAATGGCATGAGAGCCTGGGAGAATTGTTCCCTCAAGAACCACTTCCTGCCATTACTCTGTACCTTTTTTTTTTTTGGCTTGAGAAGAACCATAGCTACCACTTGTAAACGTTTCCTCCCTCTTCAATAATTTTCTCATGTCCTCTCCATTTTATAAAAGGAAATCCAGATGTGCCTGTTTTTTCCAGTGCCTGTTGAAGATGGAGAAAAAAACACAAGCTTCAGTAGCTGACTTTCGTACACTACACAAATACCCCAGCAATGAGTAAAATATAGCACACTCTTCAGAATTTCATAAGAGATCTAACCCATGTTTCGTTCTACAAGCAAAGAGGGATGATGCATCTCAGATGAATCAGGTAAACATCCCACACTTGCCTGAGCACTGGAGGCAGTCAGTGACAGTTTTCTCAGTGACCAGTGTCCCCTGGAGGTCCTCAGGTTCAGACCCATTGCTGTGAAGGCTGGGTTATTGCACAGCAGAGGAGGGTCTGTCTACCTAAGCATATCCATTGATTGATTAGAACTGTAAAAAGAGGAGATCAGAGACAAATCTTTTCTCAAGCTTCATGCAGATTTCACAGAAACTGACCTGAGCAGCCATTAAAATTCTTACCACCCCCAGGGGCACCACAAGTTATGTGGGAGGCTGATTATCAATATACTGCATCTCTCCCTTAAAAAAGGGTCCCTGAAAATCCCTCTGCTACATGCTGTATTTCTGCTGCTTCCCTGAGGGATGTGTCACCTCCACCTGCTTGTAGAAATAAGATTTATACAGATATAAAGAAGATTTAAGTACAAATTTATATGGCTTTGCCTGTCTAACAAGGGTGCCTCATGCCAGCAGCTTCAAATCTCTCAGTGAAGTCTGGGTTAATACCACAAATCTTCCAGCGAAGCTTCCTGGCAGCTCTTCACTTCAAAACTTTTCTTACACTGGGATGGTTGGTGGAACAAAAACCAATACCAAAGATAGAAAATGTTTGAGACTAAAAATACAGAGTAACCAGGGGTATTGTGTGTGGTTGAATAAGGGGAAGTACTTGACCTCATGGTGCCCTGGGTTCCAGACGAGCAGTCCTGAGCCTGTCGAATCAGTATCTGACAGCTTGCTTTTTTTGTCAGTGTTCGTCCTTGGCATTATGTGTCACATCTTAAAGAAAAAATAAATCGTTTATAACTTCATATAAATACCTGCCTATGGGATATAGTGACAGCTGCTACAGGTATGCCCAACAAACAGTCTGTATCCGTGAGAATAATGTACATTTGATGTAGCGATTGAATATGTACTACTTATAGAAATTATACATATATATATATATATTACTTATACATAGAAAAAGAAGGAAAAGGTGAACAAAGCATTCAGTACATGGAGAGAGAAAACAAGGGCATTGGAGTTTAATGTTCATTACCTTCTATTCAGATAGACTACAAATCCTTTCTAGATGCCTGTCTTTGAATAAGAGAATTTTGTGGGTTATCTGGGGACTCCAGACTGATGAATTCAATTCTTGTGTCTCCCACAAATTTCCCATATAACTTGGAGAAATCATTCAACCTATCAATACCTAAGCTCTTTCTTTTCTTTTCTTTTCTTTTCTTTTCTTTTCTTTTCTTTTCTTTTCTTTTCTTTTCTTTTCTTTTCTTTTCTTTTCTTTTCTTTTCTTTTCTTTTCTTTTCTTTTCTTTTCTTTTCTTTCCTTTCCTTTCCTTTCCTTTCCTTTCCTTTCCTTTCCTTTCCTTTCCTTTCCTTTCCTTTCCTTTCCTTTCCTTTCCTTTCCTTTCCTTTCCTTTCCTTTCCTTTCCTTTCCTTTCCTTTCCTTTCCTGTTTTTGTTTTTGTTTTTGTTTTTGTTTTTGTTTTTGTTTTTAAGTAGCATTTCTAGTGGCACTGCTCAGTATAAAACTTTCATATACTAGATCAGGTGCCTGATATGTCTGTCATATAGAAGCACACGTACCTCATCATGCCTCCTAGTGCTGGTGCAGTGAACAACAGACACCCTTGTCTCATGAAGGTACGGTGTTTCTGCAAGAAGACATCATGGTCAGGGCTAAGCTTATGGCCAGAAAGCTCTAAAAAGGGTTTCATAATCACAACTCACTCTCTATTTGGCATCACCACAGACAGTTTCATCAAGCACTTTCTAAACAGGGACGCAAGATTACCTTGATGGTCTCTTAAGAAATCTCTCGTTTCCAAATTTTTGAAAGCTGCAACCATTAATTTTCTCTGAATATGCATGAGTCCTGGTCATGCTATTAGAAACAACAGAGAAAACAGACTTACTGGCAATTGACATAAATGGACAAAAAGTTAATAAATAAATCACTGTTCAGCATAAGAAAAGTCCCTAGAGTACGCTTGTGTAACTCTTTATTTGCATCATATGAGATTTATACTGATTTCTACTGGCCTGACATTAAGCAAGAAAAAAAAAATAAAGTTTTGCACAATTTTTATGAAGTCTTGTAAATCAATATGTGGTCATCAGTTTCACAATATATGCTCTGGAAGAAGAGCCTTACTTTTACTGAAAGACTAAGACAAAGGTAAAAATTTGATTAAACTGCTTCAGCCTCAGCTAAATCTCATCACACGTCCTCTCAGCTGACTCCAGTAGTTTCGTTTTGAATGTACAATCTAACAATCTAAACTCAAATCTCACTGCTGTACCAGTGAAAAGGTGTAGAAAAAACACCTAGGCTCTGCGTGGGAATTTGCTACAAGATTTTGAAGACAGTCGTCCTGGTCAACAAGGTGCACCGATTCCCCTCCCCAAGAGCCAGTTATTTTTTTGGTAGCTAGTGCCTAGCCTGCCTACCATTCTCCATCACTGTTTTTTCCTAATCCCTAGCAGTGCAGAACAGGCTTCAAGAGTGCCAGTAACCAGAAAACCAGACTAGCTGAGAGGAGAGTGGTTTTTGGTGCCACAGTACTGTTCCAGAATACCCCAGTGCTCTAATCCACTGCCCTATCAAGCATTCACATTTCATTGTTTAATGTCAAGAAATAGAAATCTGTTTAAAATATTTTATCAGATATGGATACAGAAGCAAAGATTTCCTGTTGCTGGATACTGATAATGGTGCTTGGTAATAGGGATGCAGTAATGCTAAGGATCAAGGCAGAACTGCCTTGCACTTCTGCTCCTCTCTTCAGATGAACCCACAATTTTCACACTCTAAATGCACAACAAACTGTTAAATGCTTCCTATTAATAATAATAATAATAATAATAATAATAATAATATATTAATAAAATAATATCATTATAATAATATTATAATAATATTATAATATTATAATAATATATTTTTATATATTATATATATTATATATTATAATATATTATATTATAATATAATTATTATAATATAATAATAATATAATAATAATAATATTATAATATTATAATAAAATAATATTATAATAATAAAGTATTAATAATAATAATAATAATATGAAAATAATATTATTAATAATAATAATTAATAATAATAATAATAATCCACTCTATCTAGTCTGTGTAGAAATAAATAAATTGCTATACAGGAAAAAAAAATCCTTAAACCAAGTAATTTAATTGCTGAGCCAAGAATGAGATATCTCCAGGAAATGTAGGTGGAAAAATCTTGCCATACTAAAGACAATGCCAGATTTTTCTTTGTCTGTGAGGCCAGGTTTCCACTTTCTGCTTGTGAAATCAGCCTGGATATTGTAATTATAGGAAAAAAACATGCAGTCATGATGAAAATGCACTAAAAATTTCTGTCACACCCAGAGTGGTTGAAAAAAAAAATGTCAGAATACTTCCAAATTAAAAAGGCAATATCAAAGCAATATTTCATAATATCACGTCAATTTTGCCAAAATACTATTTCAGACAAAAAGATGAGAAATTCCTGACCTTATCAGATGATCTGTTTAAATGTCTCATTAAGGAAGAAAAAAAAAAAAAAAAAAGGAGGAAAAAAAAACACCACCAAGACTACATTTTTTTGTTAAAGTGAAATACCTGTGCAAGTCCAAGTTAGGCTAAGTGCAGGTCTAGGTTTCTTTTGCTATATTCCTACTTGCTGTCCAGAGTTCTTTGGTGACAAGTTAAACATTCAGGTTTCAAAAACGTCAAGATCTTTTATGAAAGCAAGACTTCAAACTCTTTTAATGATTTTCAGATTTCTTTCTTGGAGATTTTTAACATAATATTTTGATTCCTAAATGTCAAAAGAAGCAAAACAATATTTGCTATGCAATGTTTCTTAGTAGGTGAGTAGTAGATTTCCTTTACAGATTGAGTCAACATTTTCAACCACAGGAAACTAAAGCTAAGGACCTATATCCATGCATGTACATCTAATCAGCTCTGAAAATGCACAATTAGCATTTACATCCCTGAAGGAAGGGGATTGCCTTTATATAGAAGGGCAAAAGTGGTTGTAAAAGGCACGTTATCTAAGACAAGGGCACCTGTACTTTCCCACTCCTGCAGAAGGTATCAGGATCCAGAAAACCACTTAAAAGAAAGGAGTACATTTTAGTTAATTTCTGAGTAAAGAAATGGCAGTAGAAAATGCTTTCAGAGAATGCTAAATGGCAACACCTTACTGCAGCATATGGGTGGTGGTGGTGTTATCTTCAGTCTGTTGACCAGGGCCATGGTGTTACTGTTCTGCCTGGGCTGTGTTACAGGTGAATGGGACCATTGTAGTTTATGACCCTGCCTCGGTGGGGTGATCCCTGCCCAGCAGTCACCTCTGTGGCTGTCTTTGGCTCAAAGTGGTGCAGACGTGCTGCCAAGTCATTGGGAACCCTTGAAATAACTCACCCACAGGCAACTTGCTTATGTAGTGGTCATAAGATGCCATTATTATTAGTCTTAACTTCCTATCTGCCTGATCCACTGAAATCATGGCATCATTTCAAGTTTCCTTACAGATGTTTTAGGTTTACTAAGGCCCTAGTTCAGACCATACCAAAAACTGAGAGCATGAGAGGACTGATACTGCGTAAGTAATATTCAAAAACATTTCAAAGGCTTGCTAGGTGCAGACAATGCAAATGAATTAAAGTCTGATTTTCTAGGTTGCAGTGACTAGAGATCTCCCATTTCTGACTTTCACTGTAGACTTAATTGACCACAGCAATAATTTTTCTGTTGACAGAACTATCATCTCTATTTCTCTGAGACCAAAAGTTTGCTCTCAGGCATGAGTCACTGGATTTTCTGTGGAGAAGAGATATTACACCACTGTAATATGCAGAAGCACCTCTAAGCTATCTGTACCTCGGTTTGGCAACAGTGAGACAAGTCCATGGCCGGTCTTGGGGAAGAAGCATTTCAAGATACAGCAGTGCTGACGTGGCCAGTAAAATGTAACCACATACCAAAATCCCTTGTGTCACCTTTGAAAAGATCCCTCCATCACACTAAACCCATAATGTCCTCATCAGATGTGTCCTGTGGCTCACAAAGCCCGCCTGCTGCCTTTGCTGTTTTTTATGCAAAACTGAGGAACATGAAGCACAGAAACAGCTTGACCTACAGAGCTCACTGTACAGGTAGAGAGACCTACTAGCAACAGAGATGAAGGGATTACTAAATGAGACAAAACAAAACAAAACAAACAAGCAAACAAACAAAATAAAATAAAAACCTACTTTTTGATTTGCTCACATCCACAGAAGTACATTAAACAAACATATGGACAAACAGACCTCTTTGACCTACTTTTCAGGACACAGGCCTACTTTTTGCTTTGTGAAACTATCCAAAAGTGTCCTTGGTCACTGTTTGCTAGGGCACACACAGAAGTGATCCCATGAAAAAACAAAAAAAGAGGCACCTCATAGCCATCAGCTGTTCAGTGGGGCCTCACTGTCAGGTGCTCTTCCCAGTGCATCCAAGGGCAAGCCATTCCTAATGGATCAATGAAAGAAAGCTCAAACCCTGGTAAATATGCTATCTATTTAATTTCTGTGATTTCTAGAGACTGAGGAAAAAAAAAAAAAAAAAAGAGTGGGAAGCAGCAGAGGGAACATCAAAGTCAGAGAAAAGAGGAGGAGGAGGTGCTTCGTGGTAGAGCAGATCAACACTGCAGCCCATGCAGAGCTAACACAGGAGCAGAAGGATATTCCCAAAGGACTGCAGCCTGTGGAGAGCCCACACCACAACATAATGTTCCTGGCAGGAACTGCAGCTTGTGGGCAAGCTCACACTGAGGAAAAGTGTGAGGAGGAAGGCGGAGCAGAGAGCACTCCATGTACTGACCATGCTCCCCTACTGAGGAGTCCGGAGTGAAGGAGTAAAGTTGAGCCTGGGAAAGGGTGGAGGAAAGGTGTTGGTTTATTTTATTTATTTATTTTGTTTCTCATTTCTCAAATGTATTTTAATTGGCAATAACTTTAATTGATTTTCCCTAAATTGAGTCTGTTTTGCCTGCAAAACTTTTTCCATACCAAAAGTTTTCCTGATAAGTAACCTCCCTGTCTTTATCTCAGCCAGTGAGTTTTCTCACCCAATTTCCTCCCTCTGTCCTGCTGGGGAAAGGAGATGGCAGGGAGTGGGAGGAGGAGGCTGCGTGAGCCACTGGCTGGGCATTTAGCTGTTAGCCAAGTTTAACTCAGCACAGTCCTCTTTTGGACTTGTCTTTTGGGAGACAGGGTAGAGAGATGTTACTTTTGCTTTACTTTTTCTCTCCCAGCCAACAGCAAGGCCGGGCACAGACACAGGCTGACGGGTACTCCACATCTGGTACTTCCAGCATCATCTCCAGCTGAGCCAAGAACTTCTTCCCTCAGGCAGGGAATATCCTCCTCAGCCTTTGTTATAATTAGGATGGGTCTAGTACAAGAGGGCAGATGAGGGCATACTAGCTCAGGCTCAGTGCTGACCACAATGCACTGTTCAGTCTGGTTTTGTGAAGAGCTGCTGTGTAGAAGTCTGCTATGCGCCATACCAAACATTCCTCATCATCCGAGCATCCCCACTACCAGCACACAGAACAATCAAGATTCCTGTTATAGCCAAAAACAAAGTAAGTTGTCCTGACGCATTGGCCCGTCCACATGAATTTGTGCATGAAGTGACTGATGGTTGTATAAAAATAATAATGTGTGTGTATGAGGAGAGCAGCATTAAGAACTCACGAGTGGCCTTTTGTTACTATGCCCCGCCATCTAGTGGATACTAATTGTTGTCTCCAATCGTCAGAAAATAACTGTGCTGCTGCTCTTTACCGCTGGTGAGTAAAGAGACAGAGAGAAAGAGGATGCACAGGCAAGAAAATTCCTTTCCTCCTTGTCCAATGCATAAGCATTAGCCTAGAAGTGTGACATGGAGAGTCACACATGGAAAGTGTGACATAGCTTTTTGGCTATGGGTAGTCTTTCTAAAAAGGTAAGTTGGTAAGGCAAGTTGGTAAGGTGTGTATGGGCACTGAAGTCCCACCAATACCACAAGTAATTCCTGTCAGAAATGGCAACAGTTATATTGCTCCTTGTGTTAGTCCAGTGTGTATGTGCTTACATACCTACAGAAATCCCATACCCAAACAACTTCCTGGTATACTTTTGGCTTCTTTTTCTGTAGAAATCTATTTACACATGACAGTGTATGGGTTTATTTCCTAAATAAACTATTTTGCCACTTATTTTCTAAGAAAAAAAAAAAAAAAAGTTATTTTAGCATTTCTTTGTGTCAGAGAAATGCTGAATGGTCTTAAAGGAATGCATAAAAACTGAAACAAACAGAAAGAGCACACGTATGTAAGGTTTTATTTTGCTGATTTGCATATCCCCAGACAGGATGTATGGGAATACTTACTTAATATTTAGCTAATAGTCAAATGGTAATAAAAAGAAGTTGCACAAGAAACTGCAAAAATGTTTAAACATTGATCTAATTCGTATCACCAGCTGCGTACTAGTAAAGCTTGTCAGTCTGTGTAGTAGACCTCAGTAGCAGTTTCTACTGCCTGACAAATTACAGTCACAAGGTACGAGAATCCAGCTAGTTTCCCATTTCTGTTGTATCTTCTCCCTCCTCCTCCCAGGAGGCTGCCAGCTGACCCGTGGTCCGGGGCAGGCACCACCAAGCACACCACCCTCACCTCCCCTGCACTCACTAAACAGTTGTCCATGTGCAGTGCAGAGCATGATGGAGTGCAGAATGCACTTATAGCAGCAAGAGGAAAGAAAAAGCAGTTTTGGTCACTCAGACATAGGTCCCCCACTACTACTCTGCCTGTGTGCTGTGTGAGCTATTTTGGGGTCCTGTGTAGCTGAAGCACCACAGAGCAATGTGTGAAAGGAGGCAGGACTCCTTCACCATCATTTAGTGGTGCTTGCCTTAACCAGGGAAACACATTGCAGTCCAGCCCTTATATTTTCATATTAAAACTAAAACAGTATAAATCTCTGAGAATACACACATAAGCATCTGTGTTTGTATTCTTACGCTGATACAGCTTGCTCTGCTTTGTGTGGCAGCCTGCTTGCAGAAGCAAATGAGTACATTAATATGAACCATGCACAAAGGAGCCAAATCTTATGTCAGTAGGTTATACACATATTTTGAAAACAAATCCTTCGGGCACGCTTTATTAACATGGGAGAATGCATGAATTTGTACAGGTTTGTGAGAAGAATGTAGAGACCTAAGGCAGAGGAAGCTTTCCAACTCCCTGGTCTAGCCTCCTGTATCACACCAGCAGTGTGTCTCACCATCAGCCTTTGCTTTGCAGGTATCTGAGGGTGAGTATTACTAAGCCTTGCAGGAAGGCAATGAGCTGGTCCTACTGAGCCCACACACCCATGGATCAGGCATATTTCTGCCTGATATTTAACATATTTAACTTTATTTAACACTGGTTAAATCGTGGGCCCAGGAGACCATACTCCACCAGGAAGATGGAGGTGCACCACTGCCTGGCCAGAAACAGCTACCAGGCATCCAGCTACCACATGGCTCCACAACAGGACCCTTCCAGACTGATCCTTTCTGCAGGCTAGCCCTTCACAGGAAAAAAAAAAAAAAAAACACCAGCTCAGCTGACTGCCTTCTGGCCCCTACGAGCCCTCCAGCCCGGGAGAAGTTCACAAGCTCCGGGTGGCAGACAGCTGCGTTTGCTCTGTATTTGCCTCGTTTATGAGGCGAGACCGGCTGGCACGGCCCTGCCCGGCCCAGAGCCCCCCAGCCCGAAGCCCCCCAGCCCCGAGACCCCCGGCCCGGAGCCCCCCAGCCCTGCCCGGCCCCGGCCCCAGGAGCCGCCAGGGGGCGGGCGCGGGCAGCGCGGCGGGGCCGTCCCCGGCCTCCTTCCCCTGGGGGACAGGAGCGCCCTGTGGCAGGCCCTGCCCTTGTGTGGGGGCAGCTTTCTTCTGCCTGCAAGGAGAGGTTTCCTGACGGGGGAAGCAGTCGTGTCCTCGGTCTGGGGGCAGGCAGGTGCTGTGCTGTCTCTCTGCCACGGCACGGTTTGGTATCAAGGGCATCTGGCCACCACCCGCATCTGTTTTTTGCAAGTAGCCCTTCCTGACTTTTTTTTTTTTTCATCCCTGGGGTCTCATTCTTTCGCCAGAAGGATCCTGCCCTTATCACTTGTAAAGAAATAAGCACGAAATGAGAGCAATTATCTGACATGGAAAATAAAAAGTGTCATTTTGCATGGCAAAATCTCTCTCCTGGTTTAGTAATCGTCTCCACAAAGGCCAAAAGCGGCACTCGCTTCAGTCTGTGGCATTCAGACATGAGCTAAGTGCCTCCCAGGGCTGGCCCAAGGTGGCTTTGTGCCTTCCCTATTGCACAGCAGTCTCTGGAGAACCAGCACGGAGGGCTCCCTGCTGGGACCCAAAGCCATTATTTCTGTTGTAGACATAACCATCAGAATTAAGGTTGGCTGAGACACCCTCCTAAGGCAAGCAAGACCTTGCATGGAGAAAAGTAGTTCAGATAACCAGTGAATGACTGATTTTACCTTACTTGGGAATTAGCCAGAGTACTGTGGGTTTAGCAGGGACCCTGTTTTTTCATGCAGTATAAGCCCTCAGGCTCTCTGTCATATGTTTCTGAAGGTAAAGGAACTAATCCAGATTTTTTGCCAAATTCCAGTCTGGGTGTCTAATTCAGCCTAGCAGAAGTTCTCCTGCAGGTTGAGGTTGCTGGTAATGCAACGCACAGGTCCCTTCCAAGCAGCCATGCACTGCTGTGGCACGCTGTAAATCAGCTCCTTTATTAGAAACTGGGGAGTGCAGAGAGGCGAGAAATGAATTACTGTACAAAGGGATATAGTGGATTCTTTTGAAAGAAAACAGTTACAGAGGACACATTTCTGTAACTCGTTTTCCAAGAGATGTGCCAGTACAACGTAATCACCCCGGTGCCCAGTGCAGGCCAACCCCATTCTTTTCCCTCCAGGTGCAACTCCAGAGTCACCACCACCAGAAAAAAAGAGGCAATCAAAGAGTATTTGGGTGCAGAATTGCAACTACTTTAATAATCCCTTTGATCTGGTTCTCTTTCTGCGTAGGCTGAGGCCGTGTGCTGTGAATACAGCTTCAACAAAAGACAGAAACTAATCTCAAATTGTTCATCCACTTTATCTTTTCCTCCGTGCGCAAACGTGCCTAACCAATTTGAGGAGACAGCAGCTTCCATCAAGTATAGAGTCATGGGTAATTCCCTCGGCGCAAAACAGCTTAGCAGTTGGAGAGTTTTACATGATTTATGACCTTCCGTGCATGCAGGGAGGCAGGAAGGGCAGATTGGCAGGCGCTGTCTGGTTGAAACCACCCCGGTTTGGGTGGAGCAGGCTTCTCACAGCTCCAGCTGACAGTTTCACTCTGTCACCAGGCCAGGGGAAGCAAATTAAACTGCCTGGAGTTGCTACAATTAGACATTAATCTCTGCCTCGCTGCTGATTAACTCCTTAATGTCACCCTACCCACCAAACAATTTGTTACTCAGCCATAGACACGAATCTCTAGCAGCTTACTGCCCCTCCTTCATGGGTGCAAGCAGCGACTCTTCTTCCCAAATCCACAGCTTTTGTTGTGGAGTTAGCTCACATTGTACTATATCCTCAGCCCCAGGCCCTCCCACCAGCAGGGTTAGCACAACACTGGCCCAGGCAGGAGCAGCAGCTGGAGAAAATGCCTGCTGCAGGAGAAAGGGAGCTTAAATGCTCTGAATACATCTGAGTGTGATGGGAACTCCTGAGATGGTTCTTAAAGTGCCTTTTAGAAAAAAAAAGGTAGTGCCTGTCAGAGTACTGATGACAATCTATATTTCCTGTGTCTTCAGGAGGCCTGAAGCTGATTCCCTAAGCAACAGATAATCAAAATACTGTTATAATGTTGGATGGGAGCCAGAATGCATCTGTGCAAGCTGAAATTATATGGTTATATATGATTAATGTTGGTCTGGCTTTGGTTCATAGAGGCAATGCTTTATCCCTAACACAGAGGGCACGACCTGCCAGGTATTTTGGGCCATTATTCTAATATCTATAATCCCTTGGTCTTTCAGTATATTTATTCCTGCAGCTTCCTCATAAACAGACTATTCCCCCCCTTCCCCTTCAACATTGGGCTTGAATATGGAGATCTTGAAAAGACACAAAGGTTTCTAGATGCCACAGGTGCCTTGTTTTCTAGCATACACCAGAGCAGAGTAATCACAAGGCCATGGGAGCCCTGGGTTCAGCTGCATCCCATAAAAACGTAGCTATATCCCCTCCCCTTCCCTCAGTTGGAGACCTGTGGCTTCACATCTCACTGGGCTAGAGGCAGCACAGTGGTGAACTACCTCATGTAGTAGGTAAGAGAGAATATGTGGGGAAATGGATTGCAGCCCCCTCTGTGACATATGTTCATGAATATATAATGGTTCTTAAACGTGTAACCAGTACTTTGAGAAAAGGCAGAATCTCAGGTCTCCCTTCAGGTGCTGTGTGCTAATCCCTGAGCTCAAGGCAACGATCCTTGCGATCTCTTACTTTGCTCTTATACTTACCTTTTCCTCTGCAGTGGATAAAAACACATTTATCAGCCCTAAAGATTAGCTAACATTCCAAGAGAGGTAGTTTTTAAGACTTGGACTTGCTTTCAAACGCTTCATATCTTGCATCCTTAACAGTATAGCTGTCCTTTACAATTTTACCTAAAGCAACTTCCCAAGGTGACACAGGGCATGAAAGGCAGGCAACAATTAACTTTTCTTTTTCTCATTCCTCTGAAACCTAGGCTAGGTGGCTGACTGTGCCTCTTTTCTCATAATTTTCTGAGGACAGAATAATATGTATTCCAAGACCGTGAGATCCCCTGCTCAGCGCGTTGCTGAGGGTTTGGGACGGTGCAGTGCTGCAGTCAGGATGCAGCAGGCACTAAGGGTGGGCAGTGGGGGCAAAACTGCATCAACAGGTACTGGAAGAGATGCAAAGCACTCTGCAGCCTTAGTGGGCATTTCATCAGCGTTCTCCTAATTTCCTGGTTAGTGCCCTTGAATTGTGCTTCCTTCTCAACTAATTCTAATTTTTCCTTTTGTTTTTTTTCACCTTAGTGACACTGAATTACATCAGCTGCTTTTCTTCCTCTGGCAATTAGTGCAGCTTAGTCACTCCTATTGAGCATGATGCCCTACCAGCACCTAAAGGACCCTGCTTGTTAGCAGCACCAATCTGGTCACATCACTGTTTGTGTGTTTGTTCCCTTACAGGTCATTCTCCCCCCACATTCATACACAGCACCTTCTGCATCAGCAGATTTGGAAAACTAAACCCTCTCTTCTCTTGTCTACTGAATAAAAGCAGGTTGCTAAGCTGCTCTGTAGCTTTTACCCCCCAAGAGCTTAATAGCTCTAAACGTGTAGACAGTGCCACTGCAATGTGACACTGAAGAGGGAAGTGGTGGTGCCACCTGCTGCACAGACACACAGACCTTGTGAGCAAAGCAGACATATGCCCACCAAGTGATGACAGAATTTGGCCAGTCCATTAAATATTTCACTGTAAACAACTTGAAACCAGAACTGGGAAACTGAGCTTTGGTTTCAATCTGAGTTTCCTGAACTTTAGAGCAGAGACAAAAGTTTCAGAGGATGCCTGGAGGAGTGTATTTCCATAAACTGTTCTGTCCAAACAGTCAGCTCATACATCAAAGCTCTGTAAATTTGGTCTGCTTCTGGCTGAATCAGCTGAGGTTTTGCCGTGGGCTTGTGTGTGGACGACATGAGACCCAGTTAAAACATATTACTCACAGTATCTCTGTTTGCAGTTTTTAGCCCTGTGGTAAATTTCAGCCTCCTTGCTCACCATGTTCATATTTGAAAACCCTCAGGTGGTGGAACCTGCAGCCTGGGCACGGGCAGCTACAACTACCTGTTACCGCAGGAAGCAGAGAAGCTGATACAGTCTCTACAACATATTCTCCATCTTCTCCTATGTAGAGTGAGAAGTGATATTTTTTTTACATACAAGAAATCAAACCTATCTTACACGGCTATGAAATTTGAACTATTTACCAAACTTGCTTCTTATGTTCAAACTCATCATCCCATAAAGTCTTCTAGATCCCATACAAAATCTCAGTGTAAACTATTCTGGGCATCTGTCCATGAGTAACAGGTAAAACTTCTAAGACCATCAAACCTGACGTCGACAGCTCTTCCTTCCGATACTTCTATAACTACCACATTCAGCCAGAGCTGCTCACTAAGTGAACAAACCAAGGGCACACGCTTAGTGTTTACCAAGTAATCCATAACAGGGATTACAACGTCCTTACCGCAAAAGCCAAGTCTCTAGAACTGAAATAAAGAGAAGTCAACATGGGTGCTACTAATACAGAAAGCTAAGGTTACTTTCTAAGTCACACAACTGGAAAGAGTGTAACTGTAAAAAAGTTACCAGCCAAGACATCAAAATCTAAATTGTGATCAGTGGCTGGGCTTTAATTGCGAGGACTTAATGATCAATTTTGAAAGTTATAAATTTATGTAACAAATTGTTATTTGTCCTATGTAATAAATAACTTCTTATTTGTACAGTGCTGTTAAAAATGTGAACTCCTTCCTCCTGCCCACAGACCACAGCTTGCACTACTGACGTTTGCCAAGCAAGTGCTGATGTAAAGAAAGTGAAATGTCCAAAGCATACCATCAACAGCTCAAGGTTTACTTTAGAAGCTACTGTTCTGGGTGTCTTATTCAGTCTGACAAAGCAGACTGCCTTTTCTAGAGCAAGTGAAACAGATAAAGTCCTTGAGATTCTTGTGAGATAATTTTTAAGAGAGCCCATGAAGGTCCTAACACTTTTCTACCTGGGAGATAAACTTGCCTGCTTCTAGATGATTAATAAATATGAGTCCATTATGCCTCCTGATAAAATAAATAAAAATAAATAAATCCATACAAAACTAATTATTATTTACTTGGGTTTGTTTAGGATAAACTTCAAAGAACTCAAGGGCATGATATGTTGCATCTGAACTTATAACATGCTTCCTGGTGAAATTACATTGATAATAGTGATTGTCTTTTGTCTATTTTGTGCCATGAAAGGAAAAATCTACACAAAGTGGGATAGGCATTCAGATATATATCTGCAGCAGGTTCCCTTTTGAGCCTGTTTAAAAACAGATTAGTAAAGGAAGGTTGTTTGTACAGATATCAGGTGGTGGTAGTGCCAATAAGTACTGGTAGCATTTCTGAATGGTGCAGTCAAATCTTCCTGTTTTGCACACTGTCCTCTATTTATTCCATTACACGTGGCATGATGGACTGAAGTTTGTGTTTTGTTTTGTGTTTTTTTTTTTTCCTTTTTGGGGAGTGGATAGCAAACTCCAGCCATATGACTGTTTTTTTTTCTAGATCTGCCTGGTGAAGGTCTAGCTCAGCAGGGAATAAAGCAAAGACCTGTAGTGAAGAGCTCCTGTCTCAGACAAGAAAATGACTATAGGTTTAACTTAGTTAAATGATGGGGGTTGACTCCATAAAACAGGATTACGTCATCCATACAGGGAGGGGATGTTAATATTTTTGCATTAGTTTACTGGGATAGAAAAGCAGATGTGAACCCATCGTTTGAACTGTCTTCCATAAAATGGAATGAGAGGGGATTTTGCCATTCACTTTCACTAGGAGCAGGCTTACAGGAAGCTGCAGAGTCACAAACAGGGAAAATTTTGCATGCTGAGACACAGATGCTTCCTAGATGCCTGGTTGGCTTTCTTGGCCTGGCCGATGGGGAGAAACAAGCCTTTTCAGTTCTTGCTTTATTTCACAGTCCTTCCGTGCCTGAGACCTGCTGGAGATCACGAGGGAGGCCTCCAGCAGGCTCCCCACAGCACAAGTGGTAGTCGTCCTTCCTCCATTGCAGTCACCAGTCCCAGAGCATCGCCCCAAGCTTGTTCTGGGGCAGGAGATCCTTGGCCAGTGCAGGTTTCTCTAGGTCAGGAGGTCTTGCACATGTGCCCAGTCATGACAGCAAAGCATTGAGTGATATGGGCCCACATCTGCGTGGGAGCTCAGAATCAAGACAACCACAATTCAGCAGCACAGAAAATGTGCACTATAGCCATAAATTCTGAGCTATGCTTTAGCCCCAGCTTGAGATGATCCGGGGATTAGAACAGGCAAAGGTGGCTTGTTTGTTTTTGTTTTGTTTTGTTTTGTTTTAATTTTATTATCATTATTAATAATCCATTGAAAAAGTAAGCATTTAAATGGTTGGAAAAGTGATCTCACACTTCAGACAAATAAACTATAAAGGCTGAGTTTGGCAATGCTCAGACATTTTATTCATTAAGAACGTTCATGGCAGTGTCATGCAAGAAGCAAGACTAGTGATAAGAGCCTTAAAATCTGAGGTTATTGAAAATGATACACAAAGTATCAGAAACTGAGATAAATGTACAGATAGGTTAACCTATCTTAGATGTCTACACCAAAGTTGCTCAGGCTGGGCTCCCTTCATCCTCTGGGGAGGAACGCACAAGGAGATTATTTTCATCTTAGACTCCGACAACTGTGAAATGTCAGCTGTAAAAGGAGGGTGCACTGCAGCAGCTATCTGAATTTTTGTCCCATAGAACCATTTCAGAGGCCTGTTTCTTAACTCTTCTGACTTTCACATTTCCTGCAAACTTATTTCACATGCAACGCACCCAACTGTCAGTTGTGGTGAGAGACACAGTCCCTCATTTTCCAACAGAAATCTTTCTTTTATTTAAGAACAGAGAAAGGTTAGTTCAGTTCAATCAGTCCTTCCCACTGATGTTGCCAGTCAACTAGCTCCATTTGCTTTCTGGAACTAGCAGACAATCATTTTAATTTTGTCTCTCTGCTTGGAAGGAGAATTTTTCTGAAAATGACGGAACCCCAAAACCAAATATAGATCTGTTGTACTAAGTGTATTTGGAGCATTAATAAAAACAAATGTTCATGGTTTTGCTTGGTTAGTTTGGGATAGTTGATGCCTGTGTCAAGACACACGTACAGTCCTAACCTCCTGCAGATACCTTATGTGTCCACTTGAAAACCTTTTATGTACTGTAGTATTTTTATTTTTCCCTAGAGTGCAATGGATTATCACTTTGAAACCTGAGAAAACATTAATGGAGAATTATCTGTACATTCAGGCTACACAGAAGTGCTTTATATTGTCATTTTATATGGGTGTTTCTAAAAGACGTCTGTGGGGTGTTGAAGGAAGCAGGCAGAGAATTAAGCGGAGTTTGAAAAATAAATCACATGCATATACCCCCATGAAATGACCTTGGTGAAGACAAGGTAGGGCCCAGCTCTCAGGGATGCATTTTGTATTGCAAGGATAGGGCCTCTTCTGGGTCCAGGGACAGCAGAATAAATGAATCCCACCTACTTTTTTCTTCCACAGCTGTTCTGACAACACTGCAACTACCAAAGCACTTTCTAATTCATGTCACTGTTAATCAACAAATATAAATAATGTAAATTAGAGGAAAGTAGAGACTTGGTAGGAAAAAGTCTGAAAGAATCCAAGTGACTGTGCCAGAAACAAATTAGGGAAAAATAACAGAAATGATTTTGAGGAAGATCAGCATAGGTATAACCTGTCTCCTAGCAGGAGACAATGACAAATAACAAGGGAGGTAGTAAGAAATAAAATCAGAAGAGGATCCTTCTCAGCTATGAAAGCCATGACCATTGCCTGGTTCTCAAAAAGCAAGAGCTCTCATGTCTGATTTTGAGACAAGGTTGTTCTTTCCAGTACTGACAGATGAGAAGACTTGAAAACCAGTCAGTTTCTAATGTGAATGAAAACACTTGTGGCTTAGGCAAGTTCAGTTTAGGGGAGGGCTTTTAGACGTTTGGGCTGAAACCCAGTCAAGGTTGATTTATGTTTAAAAAGAAATGACAGGAAATAAGCTGTTCAAGTTACAGACCTATGACACCTGGAGTAAGAGATAAACTTGCAGTCTGTTCCTTCCATATTCCCACCTGGAGGATCACTGATAAGGAAATTTGCCTTCCAAGGAAAAGAGTCATCTGTGCTACAGCTCACAAATAAACCAAGCCTACACCAAATGTATCACTCTTTGCACAGCCTCTGGTTTGTGAAATTGTAGATTTACACACCTACTCACACCAGAACTATTTTTCATGGTTTGTTTTGCTTGTTTATTTACCAGTCTTAGCAAAATGTGCAATTGATCCAGCCCTGCCATTCATTATTTCCTGTTCTATTAGTAGGAAATATATATATATATATGTATGTATATAATGTTAGCAATAGTTATAACACTTTCATTAATTTGTTCAAAGTTAAGAGAAAACTTGCTTAGGCAAATCCACTCCTTAAGTCTACATGTCTTTCTAAAACTGGTATCAAATCTCAGAGTTTCTAGTTCTGTCAGATGCACTAAAATCCATTGTTGCTCCAAGAGCTGCTGTCTGGATGCTGTTAGTCTCTGTGTTCACACTCACACAAACACTAGGACCCTGCTTTTGTTTAATAGGGGACGTAGAAATCTTTGAGAAAAAAAAAAAAAAAAGTAAAAATCTAGATAAATATAATTTGTTTTCTAGTTGCTTAATGAGGCTTTTGAGATCCCCGAGCTACTCTGGAAGCACAGGCAGGGTTTTTTCCTGTGCATGCTATCTGTTACATAGATCAGTCCCAGACCTGGACGGTGACAATGACAACGGGAGTGTTTTCCTAGCTCCGTACTGGCTTTGTTAGGCTCCTTTGTGGAGACTTTCTCTAAGCTGAGCCAAGCTGAGCCTGAACCAACACCCTCATGATTCATCGCCCCTCTGTGCAACAGAAACGTGTTGCTCAGCTACCAGAACAAACTGAGTTCTGCAGATGCAGCACCAAGGCAGCCACGCCATGAGCTGGGAGGAGCATCACCACGCCAGCACTGCTAATGCACGGATGAGTTGTCCTTGTGCCTTTGACACCGTGTAGGAACCCCTGTAATGACAATGAACGGAGGGGTGGTGCCACTGCTGCAGGTGACAGAGCGGTAGGCTTTGAAGCTTCTTGTGTATGAACTTGAGCTTCCAACCAGGCTTGCAAAAACAGTAAGAAATAAAAAAACTAATGGTGGTGTTTTGTGCTAGAACATACACAACTCCCAAAGAGTATGCAGATTGTACTGAATCAGCACAAAAGTTACCAAAAATATTCTGAGTATTTTGGATGTGTATCTACTGAAATTACGTTGTACTGTCACAGTTGCTCTTTCTCTAAAGCATGGGAAAGTACATAAAGGACAGTATTGCTTCATCTGCCTCAATCACTGTGGCGTCTGACGTGAGCAGAATGGGGCTTGGGGACACAGAGGAGTAAGAGGAAGGAAGGAAAACAGCTTCTTCATTTCTTTCCAGATCAGGGTGGTGGTGTTGTCTTGGGTGTTGCCCTTGAGGAGTGGCTGCGTTGGCATCCCGAAGAACAACAGGCTCAGATTGTTTGCCAGTTTTAGCAATCAATTACAGCTAAATGCAAAGACATCTGCAGATCCAATGTTCCTTTCAAATATTCATCCTCCCAGCGGCTCTACGAGATGCTGCTCTCCCTATTTTACATGGAAACAGATGCTCAGAGGAGGTAAGTGGCACTGGAGAATTACAGCTCGTTGTTCCTGCACTCCCTGTGTTATTGGCCATGCTTTTCTGTTCATCCTTCACATCCACACACGCAGGCAGAATTGAGATTCCCACTCATGAAAATCACAGCTAAGCTCAGCCCCCTGTAGGTTTCCTTTCCTCCCAACCCTTCACGCACAACCAGCTGCTGAATAATGAAGACTTTCCTGAAGCAAATTTCTGCTATCAAAAGACTTCAGGAATAATCAGACAAGAGTGGATAAAAACGTGGGTTAATATTAACTGAAGTGTAATGCAGAATCTTGTCTTGCACATGTGTATTTGTCCTTTGTCCCTGCCTCCTCCTTGACTGAAAGATTTCCATTTAGCAGCTGCTGGTCATCGTCAACCTTTCAGTCCAGGGTAGCTTGGAAAAGCTTTAGCACTAATAACTGCTGAAGAGCTACGATCAAAAGCTTCGTGTCTTTCACGTGAGATGCGTCTGCTTGTGTATGGTGCAATAAAAGCTCTTACTAAATCAGTAACATTTCAGTTTAAATCATTTGCTCATTATATAATTAATAGTCTTCCCTTTGCTTGTAATCAGTCTTGTACTACACAGGGAGCAAAGGAAATGTTGTGGATGCCTCCCTAGACTGTGAAGCAGCAGCCAATACCTTACAACACACAGTCCTCAGTAATACCAGCTGCATTGGTCATTAAATGGTAAGTGGTCATGTTGCAACTCCTCCAATACTGAAGACAGAGGCAGACTTATTCATCTCTGTCTCCATGTCCAGTGGTGCTGCCCCTGCAGTCTTGTAGCAAGACTTTTCATCAGGTAGGCCAAAGGAGGTTGATCTGCTAGGTCTCCTCTTCAAAGTGAGCAGCAGGGTCAGGGCTGGCCAAATGCAGCAAGCTCAGGGCCAGGCACCAAATGTTCCTCCAGAGCAGGCGTGGGATGAGGAGGAGGTTTGAACCTGCCATTTGTTCAGATCCTTTCTCATTTTTTTGGTCCCCAGTCCATCCCGCCTACCTCCTGGAGGTGCTCAGAGAGGATTTGAGTCTTCCTTTTTCCCATCCCCTGCTTAGTGGGTCTTTCTCTTTCTAAATCTGGTCTTGCACTGAGGAGATGTGCCAGATGTGCCATGAGAGGTCACACATGTCAGCCACACGCCAAGATATGATGCCTACATAGCTTTGCTCAGGCAGGCAAGGACACATAGGATTTTAATGGGCTATGCCAAAAAGCTATTCCTGAATATTTGGTAGATACATGCATAATCTTCAAGTGGAAGAGGACATAATTACAGAAAATCCCAAATTTTAAAGACATATTTATGTAACTCTCCATGGTGCCTGTGGCCCTTACATCCAATACTGGTTCTTACCCAAGTTTTATCTCAGCTTCTGCCCTATACTTACAAAGCCATTATTTGTATTTCCATTGACTTTGAATCCATGCTGACCGTGGGCACAGCTGGGGTGTTGGTTTGAGTGTAGCTTCATTTTAAGGCAGGATCTAATCTATCCAAATAGGCTGAAGCCCCAGTTACAGAGCTGAAGTGTTGTTATGTACTACTCAAATAGTCAGGGCATTCACAGTTTCCACCAGAATGGATCTTTTCTCTACCTTTTTTATTTCATTACATCTAAATGCAGGACTATTGTGTCATTCCCCTCCACCCCCCCTTTTATTTACATCTTTTTTTTTTTACCTGTAGAAAACTTGAATTTCCTAATTTCCTTAATGAAAAATAACTCCTGGTTGATACCCCCAGTCCCAACCATTTCACCAGACTCAAAACTTTAATAAACTTTAAAAAAAATCAATTTTGACAGTAACAAATCAGGACATTTCTTTTGTATATTTTTTGTTATAAAATTTTGGTAATTCCACCTGCTGTGAGATACATTTATATTCTAAAAGCTGAAGAAACAATGATTTTAGAATATAAATGAAGGATTTACTAAGGTTATTTTGATGAGGTGAAAGTCCTTTTGTTTTGATAAGATTCCGAAATTCATCTCATTAAACTCTAATTTTGCTGTTTCACATGAATAAAAATAATATCAAGATAAAGTGCCTAAGTCTTCAGATGAAGTGCTACAGTTTTTCCTAATTATTTCTGGTTGAAAAGCTTTATTAAACCAGACCGGTTCATAAAAGTTGTTTTGATTTTTTTTTTCCAAATCTTTTTTTTTTTTTTTTTTTTTTTTTTTTTTTCAGTGGGAAAGCTTTCCTTGTGAAACTTTTCACAATTTCCATTTTAATGGCTGTCCAGACTCTTACCATCTTCAAAAACAAACAAGAAAACAGCAGTGTAAAGAAACAGCAACAGACAGGTAAAGGGTTCAATGTAAGCCCATAAATCTCTTATTATATACATTGTATTTGTTGCTAATAATACATTTTACTGGTCACAAATGATAGAACAAGGACTATTAAAGTTAAAAGGAAACTATTATGCAGATGAAGGGAGAAGCATCCTTTTAATATCATACTGAAGGTGTTCAATTATTGTTATTAAAATGGGCGAAGTTGTTGCTTTAAATTAACCCTGTGAGGTTACGGTCTTTCCTTAATTTCTGCCCACATGAAAACACTGGACCTATGCAGAGGAAGGTTCTGAAAGCCTCCTCTTTGCACCAGCACATGAGGAAGAGAGAGTATCAGAGGAGGCATCTCTATGATGGTCAAGTGGTGAGTCCTTCACAGTTGCAACAGACTGACCAAATAACCTAGCAAGGAAACCCTGCCTATTCAGATGTGGTAAAACAGAGCATTTCTAGCAGTCACCCACACCTTTCTCATTAAAATAGGTGCCACCAGCCTCCATCACAAATCCAGTGTTCTGGTTTCATCCATGCCATTTGGCAATCAAAGCAGGTGACCAGTCATCTAAAGCCACAGGGAAAAGTCTGTTGACAAACCTTTGGAGACGAAAATTACAAAAAAAAAAGGAATAATAATAATAATAAAAAAAAAATCTAAATTGCACATTTTGAAATTGAATTAGTTTATAATTATGTAAATTATGTAAATAAATGTATGAAAATAATTTTTAATTACTTGTGTTCCACTGCTGTACTGCCTTGTCTCAGTTTCACATCTCCTTCCATTTCTACCACATTTCCATTCCCCTCTCTGGCCATTTTCCCTGTGGCTTTAGCTATTCCTCCAGTGAGACTTCAAGAGATGATGGTTTCAGACACACGGCTGGGCCACACGGTGGTGGTGACATAAAGCCGTTTTTCCAGATTGCAGCCTGCTACTGACCTACACAGAATGGTCCCTCCTGGCTTCCTAACCCTATTTTCAGGATGTTTGCAGTTGGAAGGGTACAACTGTTAATTGGAAATTAGGGCATGAGGGCGGAGGCTCCTAAAACATAATTACAAAGCACCATGCTGTGTCCCAGCACTGCCATGGGAAAGCAGCTTGTAATTTTAATTTCAGGGCTGTGATGGCTTCTCTGCCAACTGTCTCACCGCCCTCAAGCAATTGCGAAGGAGCTGCTCCCTGTACCCAGTGGAAGATGTCTGCACCGCCTGTGCCTGCTGTGGCTTCACCCAGGAGGCTTGGAGCAGCCCAGCCCTAGCCCGAGGTGTATTTTCTGCCCAAGAGCTGATACTGGATGTCTCATCACCAGTGTCTCAGCCCAGCATTTTGTGCCGATTCAGCTTTACAGGACTGTGCAGTGTATTTCTTAATCTGTTGTGTCAGTAGGCATAAACTAGCTGCCCCAAAGCTGAAACAGAGGCTTTCTTCTTTTGCCTAGATTAACTGTTTCATGCTGAGTTTAACTTTTGTACGAATAGATATTATAAATGCCTAATATTTGCATCTACGTGGTACTTCGCCAGTCCCAAAGCGTGATAGCATTTGGTATTTGAGGGGTACCAATTCATATTTTTTTCTTACATGAGGTGAACTACAGTGGTACTTAAAATAGCAGTGAGGGGAGGAGGAAGCACAATGATGAAGCTCTATAGGAAGGACGCAAGACTCCCTTTTTGGAAAGCCCCTGCACTTTAGTTCTTCAATTAATCCAATAATTTTTATCACCAAGTCAGCCTACACTTTCATTTTATTAATACAGCCTAAGAGAAGCTTCACACTGTAAGAATATTATGTTTAGAGATGCCAACATCTGCAGAGCTACAGCGAGGCTTAAATCAAACTTTTAGTGGCAAGAATGTATGGCAGCAGCACTGTAATTATTTGGCATTTGTCTGCAGTGCCTCCCTGCCTTCAAAACACTTTTCACAGGCTGTCAACAAGTCTTTGTGTTTGTGTTTGGCTTGGCAGTGACTCTCAAAACTGGGCGAGTAAGTGAGGAGGAGCCCGTGCACAAGCCCAGTCCTATGCAGCTTTGCTCAGTCTTCTGTGATCTCTCATCCGATAACCTTCAAAGCCCTGCCTTTCCCTGCATTTCACTCACTGTTTGTATGTTATCGCTACTGACTTAAAAGAAAGGATCTTTTCAGATTACATTAGCTGTACTACTGTTTCTAATAGCAGAATGGCTCCTATATTTACAACAGCAGAGCACTGGTCTTGGGCAAATAGATTATTCACTTGAATAAACAAATCAGATCTCAGCTTGACTTTAAACTCTCAGATTTGTCATTTGTGAATATATTCATCCACTAAAAATGAAGTAACTAATAATAAATGAAATAATGTTGTATCTATACTTTTGAAATAAAGCTATTTAATTTCAAGATTTGATTATTCTAAAATCTGAAGAAAAAAAAAAAAAAAAAAAGATTGCACTGGCAAAAGGAAGCTGAAATAAATATTTTGGTTTGGGCTGAACTAAATCTCATGTAGTAGCCAAGCAAAAAGAAACCAAAAAATGTCCTGAAAAAAACCCCTATCATTTAGGTGAACAACATGAAACTTCTGGATTTTGTATGAGGTAAGCTACATATAAACACAGTCCAAAGTGGGACTGTTTTGATAACACTGAGGTTGCTGAATATCAATCCCCATTTCCAGTATTAATCCACCCTAGTACCCCACCTGTAGCATTATTTAATACTTCAGAACAAAGCATCCTTTCCCAAAACAGGCACTGTGTAAGATCTGCATGTGATCTTTATATTTATTATTCTATGCAAAATAATGTTTATACATAGGAGGGGATAGCCCACTACGCTGCCTGAAGTGATCTTTCCTCCTCGGAGATATTTTGGTTTGGTTGCTTCATGTTACTTACACTCCCATTGCAATCTTGGAGTTGTATCGCCAAGAAGAGGTGGAAATGTGTGTGGAGAAGAACCCCCCCTGCTCTCTTTGAACTTCTGGAGGACCCATCCTTGCCAGCACCATGGTTCCCAAGGGCCCTGGAGGCTTTGGGACGTGAAGGCAGAGCATGTCCTTTCAAGTCCACCCCTGCAAAAGGCGTGCGGGCAAACAGTTCCCTTGTCCTTATTTGTCTTAACCGAACAGATGGAGACCTGTGTAAGTTTGTTTTCACCTCATTCTTCACAATTTTTTTTTTTTCAAAGCTCCCTCATGCTGGCCTAGCTGCTGTTTAACCACACACATTCATGGAGGGGAGCAAAGCTCCCCACCAGCCTGCTGGTGGCTGCTCCTCACCTGGCCACTTCGTGGCCAGTTCTCAGTAACTGTGCTCTAGGCTGGGCAAGGAGAAGGAGATACCAAGGGGCCTGCCCGGGGCACTGCTCTGAATTACAGCAATCACGCAGAGCAGCAGCCTGAGCAGGGAGCAGCAGTCATGACAGGGACACAGATGTCAAAGGCTGCGTGCGGCCTGGGGAAGGGTGTGTTGAAGGGGCTAGAACAGACAAAATGGGACATCTTGCTGCCAAAGCAAGAGCTTCTGCTTGAGAAGAGCTCAGGGCCAGAGGCACTGCCCCAGGGTGAGGCCTGGATATAGTCACAGGCCCTGTCAGTGGGAGAGGAGCTCTTGTCACCTGGCTTGTGGTACGGGTCAGCTGCAAGGCGGGGGCCCACTCCCAGTGCAGCCTCCTCGGAAAGCAGTGGATAGCAAGCAGAGCTCAACAGACAGCAAACAAGGAGATAAGAAATTTTCTCTGACAGCCAGGGACAGCACTCCTCCGTGACTCAGATGGTCCCTTACCTGTGCTGTGACTCAGAAATTGTGTGCGATTATGAAGATAAATAGGTGCATCTGTTCCCTGTCTTTTTCCATGTGTTATACATGGGAGTATTTTATTTAAGCAGGAAAGAGAGAGGGTTAGGGCATAAAACCTAGCTGTATTAATACTGGATAGGAGTGTGGTAAGAAGGGGTGTGCTTGCCAGGACCCGGTGTGGTAAAACTGGGGCAGCATACCAAGGAGCAGGAAAGCCTTACAGAACTGAGGTGAGAAAATTTCTGCATGGAGAGAAAGAGAACAAAAACCTCGAAATAACAGTGCAAGCCCAAATGTGTTTATATACCTCACACTGAGGTCGATTTTAGACAAACTGCTGATATATATGTATATATGTGTAAGTCTTTATGTAATATTTTTCCTTACCTAGTTCCTTTCTAAGAAATTGGGAGCTGGGGATGTAACCCAGGCCAACAACTGCTAATTGAGTGAATTTCCTTCTCCTGGCTTTACACTATTCTCCAGAAAAATCCTTTAAGCAACAGCTCTCTCTCTGCTTGAAACACATGTGAACAGTAAAGGGCTATTTAGAGTGATCTATGATGGGTTCTCCATGGATATCTAATATAATTTCTGTTCAGCATAATAGGCTCATTAGAGTAGGCTTGTGCAAAACTGTTTTTACAGAAAAACAGATGGCTCAGTCAAACAGGAGCTCAAGTAAAAGGATGTGCCTTAAAGCTGTCCAGGAAAGGACGTTTTGATCCAATCTTACTACATTTATCATAAGCAGTAAGGCTATTTTGAAAGATGTTCCTATAAATTCACACCCAAAAGTCATGTGCAAAATTCTGTGATGCATCCACATTTTCACATTTTACATTATTATGTAAAATAAGAATAAAAATCACTACACCATTTCACATGCAGGAAATCTGTGGAGCTAACCAGTGTGTATAAACAGGCATATGGGCCCAAATCCCTAAGTACTTAAGGAACCATCTATGTAAACAGCTCTGATGACCCTACCAAAACCATCTGTAACCTTATCTGTGCTTTTCCAGATTATGGCACTTGGCAATGAAAAATTCAGGACATAAAATTTAGACCTAGTCATTATTACAGAGCTGCACCCAAATAGTTTGTTGTTGTTGTTGTTTTGCTTTTCTTGTTTATTTGTTTATTTTTGAATCACAGTTCTCTAGCAATAGCAATATTTTGACAGTGGGAAAAAGTCAAGGGAAAATCCATATGACTTGTTCCCTCTTTCTCCATTATTAGCTATGTAGCAGTCTTTTAATTCTTTTTTCTTAGTTGACTTTCCATTACAACTCTGAAGTAACTCTTTGGTAGTTCATTTCAATACCCCTCAAGCAAGACAGTTTGATTCCTGCTTCCTGACAGAGTGTAAAAATAGGTTAATTCTCTTCTCCCTTATCACAAGCTTAATTGTTTCAATCTTTTCTTAAAATTACTCATCTTCAGAGAACAGAGAAGTCCATTGAATATAAAAGCATACAAGCAAGGATTCCAAGAAACTGCATTATAATAAATAATAATTGTACAGCTGAGATGTGCCAAAAGGGAAGATCCATCTTTTTCCTGTGACCATGCTGTGTCTTAACAAAGTGTCATGCAACTGGGATACAGATATTGCTTATCTTTGCACAGATTGAATTGTCCTTTTTTTTTTTTTTTCTGGGAACCATCCTGTCTTCTGTAATTGTGGCTCCTTACCTCATACGGACTACAGTCCTACTCCAGAAGTAAAGAGAGTTGCTGAAATCAATGGAGCTACCCACAGAGATGATATTGATTCTGAGCACATGTAGGAAAAAGTGTTTGCTCTTCAAGAATGAAATGTCAGCTTCAAGAAAATCAATAATGGATTTACAAGTGATGTCAATGGGGTCAAAATTTCACTCATAGCATTAGTTCATACAGCAAAGTATGCACAACTTTAATACAGTTGCAAACTAGATTACGTTTGAATTATTGATTAGGCAGGCTACATTACAGGACAACATGGCAGGTGCCTGAAAAATGCATAGTGAAAGATGGAAATATTTGCAAAGGGAATTGGAAAGACCAAGGCATCAACATGTTACACAAGCCCTGGCAGAAACCCCAGAAATTAAATTCAGAATATTAACTTACCGATAGAAGGATTCATTTACTTCTTCTGCTTTGGTTTGTATCAGTAAGGCTGCTTAACAATCTGTTTGTTCTCAGCACATTCTTTCTTTTGTTTTTCAGTAATATACTTGAATTATGCAATGCATTTGTTGGAGGATGTTCCCCAATACTTTGTTGTTGTAGCAGACCTCATGTTCTCAAAAGCCAAATCCTGCAGATATCTGTTCTTACCTGGTATCTCTTTAGCATTGCCATTGGGCACAAAAAAACTTTAAGTCTTATTTTGTTTCTTTTAGTCATTAAGTTTTCGTCAAAGAACCGTAGAATTGCAGAATGGTTTGGGTTGGCAGGGACCTTGAAGACCATCCAGTTCCAACCCCTTGCTGTGGGCAGAGACACCTCCCACCAGACCAGGTTGCTCAAATCTCCATCTGACCTGGCCTTGAGCACTTCCAGGGATGGGGCATCCACAGCTTCTCTGGGCAACCTGTGCCAGTGCCTCACCCCCCTAAGAGTAAATGATTTCTGCCTTATGTCTAACCTAAACCTACCCTCTTTTAAAGCCATTACACCTTGTCCTATCACCCTGCTCCCTGGCAAAGAGTCCCTCCCTGTAGGTCCCTTTAGGCAAGGAATTCATCACCTTTTCAGTTAAAACATTGCATTTTGCATTCTGCTTTTGCCATGCTGTCTTGAGTAGCTGGTTGCCCTGTTGTGGCAGGGGGGCATTGGACAGAGTGCTAGATAATAGACTCCCTTTTCCCATGGCATCTTGGAAATGATGGTGTTTTTGATTTCCCTTCCAACCTGGGTTGTTCTCTGACTGGAAACAAGCTACCTTAAGTATGGACACTCCAGCTCTGGCACCTGAGATGCTTCTGTGTGTTGGATACCTGCCTGCTGGCCTTCCTTTAGAGAAGCCTTTCCCTGTGTGACATGGGGGCTCATGGAGAGGAGCTGGGCTGGGTTCCCTGTGGCTGTGCTGGGGTCAGTGATGCCACTTCACCTCTCCTCCCTCCCAGGAAGGGGAAGGCGGCAGCAAGGAATGGGTACTGGGGCTGTGTCCTGCAATGCCACCACCACCAGCCCTGATGCTGCTCTGTTCTGTGCACCTTTCCACCTCCAGATGTTGGGTCACCATTCAGATAATGGCAAAGAGACTGCAAATACAGTCAGTGGTTGCTTGAGTTCCCCTTTGCGTCCTCAAGGGATTGACACATCCATTGGAGCAAAAGCATGGAGCAGGACCACACCGGCTTCCTATTTGGTGAGCCTGGTTGTCCTCCTTGTGAAAGTGAGCTGTAACACACTGCAATACACAACCATGCAGATGGTTACTTGAGTCCACGTGGACCATAAGCTCAACAGAGCAAGTTCAGTATTCATGTAGATGTGAACGAGGTCCCAGGATGTGGTCCACTGAGGAACAGTACAAGCTGTTTTGATGTTATATTTGTAAACTTCTCTCACCCTTTAAATCCAGACAACACACCCATACGCTCCAACATGGTGCCTTAGAAGAGAATACTCTGGGGTCTTCACACTTCCCTGCTCTTGATAGAGAACAAAATCTAAGACTCAGTTTTTAAACAATACACAGATACCATCATTTATTAGGTGTTATAAGCAGAATGAAAAGAGTTACGATTTTTTTTTTTCCCTAAACAGATACCATTACATAGAAAATTGCAAGCCATTTTATACAAATTGCTTTTCCATGTGTGTTTATTTTATTTTCATTTACTTCCGACTAGGAAATAGCTTCTTAATGCATTTGCAAGTTCTTGTCTAGCCAGTCCCTGTTGCATAGACACTCCACACTGGCCTGATACAATTCTCATGTTTATTGATCTAAGTTAGAAGTTAATCTATAAAAGTGAAAGGGATTAACTGTTTAAAAAAAAAAAAAAAAAAAAAAAAAAAAAAAAAAAAAGTTAAGGCCTGTGTCTTTATTAATTTTAGCTACTCAGAGGTTTTATTAAAATAATGTTCCTACCTCTCATTCTTTGCAGTAAAGAATACTTGGCAAGGCTCTTTTCATAGAGTACAGATTGTTTAAAAATTGCAGATATATTACAAGATAATAATCAACTCTGTTTAAGGATTTCAGTGGGACTCCTTTTTACACACAGTAGAATTATTCCTTTTTTTATGTAAGAGAAGAAAAACAACATTATAAAGCGAGGGTTTGCAATGCAGAAACCAATAGTGTTGAGTATACTTCATTGCTTGCAATATTGCCAGCTCTGAAGCACTGTGGAGCATAAGATACCAAAGAGTGTTTCATGAAGATTTCTCTCACTGAAAGTCTTACTGTGAGATGGTAGGGGGTATTTACACATTTTACAGTACATACTTTCCACTTTTAGAATATTTAAAACAAGCAAATTAATTTTAAAGGGCGTTTTGACCAAAGTTTGATACCTAGAGCCACACTGCTCCAAGTCCACTCCTGCGAGCCAAATGCTGAGGGGAGTCATACCTCTGTTTAACTCCTTTCTGACCCTTTTATCCTGGATAAAACAACTGGAACAGTAAAACAGAGCTTTCTAAAGATAGATGTTGATACAGCCAATTAAAGGGGCAGAGGCCCGTGGAGAAAGCCAAACCAGGAGCCTCTTCAAACCAGGTCTGTAGGTTGCAAGGATGGCTGGAAATCCCCTCTGCCTGCTCTGTGCTGTCTGCAGCAATGGCATCCCAGGATTTTTAAGGGTGTTTGGATTACTAATGGTCCTTGCTTACTCTTACTGATACTCAGTAATAAAAGCCTACCCTCCAAATAGATGGGTGGAAGTCTGGGTGCTGGCTTTGGTAGGGGCGGTTCTCTTGCCCTTTTCTTACTGTAGCCCTATGGCTTAAGTTGAATGAATAGAAAATTGGAAGCAAAGCCATGAAGTCCTGGCTGACTGATTTGCTGCTCTGGCAGTCAGTGGATAAAGGCATTTGGCTTTCTGAAAATGCACAAAATCTTCAGGTTAAAGGAAACTAACACACATGAAGTGGGACTTCTGCAAGCCACTTCCCTTCAGAAAGATGATATACATTTTTTGTTGTCATTGTCTGCTGATAAATTCTTTTCTGAATTTAATTAGAAATATGAAGGCACATAAAATTTAGTAAAATCCATATGCACCCCCACTCATCAGAATGAATGAGGAAACGCAAGTTTTTTTTAACATTTAGACTTAACCTAAGCAACCCACATCAGATATGAAGGTCCACAAAAGAGTAGATAACTTTATTGTAAAATGCCAGTACTGTTTTTCTACATGTATTGTAAAGTTTCCAGACTTTCCTACTAGCATCTGATGACAATATTCTGAAAAACATAGATAGCCTGTCAGATATCTCTGGAATATGAATGCATTTTTCCTGGTGTTTACGGGGAAGAGTAAAAATATGTGGGCTTCACATTACCCAAGATTTGGTCTTCATAGTTAGGAAGGCAGCAGAAGAAGAATCCCAAGCATATTTCCATAATGGCAGTGGTCCAGCCAAAGCCGTAAGCCCAGCTGAACATATTGATTCCTGTCATTTCAATTTCACTGGAGAACTTTACTGGGTAAATGACCAAGCCCATGATGGAGAACACAGCTGAAGAAACAGGAGAAAACAAAACAAAACAAAAGGATTAAACTAACACTCATCACATTGCCCGTCTCCATAATACCTGTAGCTAAATCCAACCATATTTTGGAGGATTTGGAAATAGATCCACTGCCATGACAGATTTTACATTCTTTTTCACTGAGAGTTCAGGTGCATACAGGCATAAAACCAAGTATAGAAGCAGCTGGGAGAAACGCCAGTTCTAGTATGGATATTCCTGCACAAGTTAAACTTTGTTTCACATATTTTCTTACCAGCCACAAAAAGCAAGCCTCCAATCCCTCTTATGAAGTTGAACCGAAGCGTATCAATGGCAAATGCTATGATGGCCAGAGCAAAACAGATGACGAGGAGTATAAATCCAACAAGGTATGTGGCAGCTGCAGCTCTTCCCCAAGCTGAAATCAGAAGGAAGGCAAATTAGAAAAAAAAATAAATTAATTAATAAATAAATTAATAATAATAATAATAATAATAATAATAATAATAATTTTTCTCTGGTTTATAGTGAACAGCTAATTTTAAACAATCATGGAAAGAAGGTCATCTCTCAAGAAGAAAAGCAGGGAGCTCTCTTTCCTCTTGTAGCTGAGCATCTGAATGCCACCAGAAATCATTCATTAAGTGCAGAGTGTGTAAGGACACCAGCTTAGACCTCTCCTACAGAATGCAATGGGACTTGCATACATGCTTCCTGTTTAGGTTTAACAATTAAGAATCAAGAGAAAAAGTGACTCTAAAGATTTAACAGTGGACACTCTACTTCACTAACAAACATCAATACCTCAGCAGATGCTGTAAAACCAGCAACATTCTGCATGGGCAAGGAGAACTGGACTATCCCTGAAACCAATCAAACTCTTCCTTAAACAAAAACAAAACAAAAGTTTGTACAAGCACTACCACTCTGGCATGCAAATGTAAAAATATGGCAATACTCCACTACTGTCAAAATTCAGCAATTTCCACTTTTTTTATCCTTTGTTTAGCCCTGTGTCCTAAGTGGAATTAAAGATTTGGTGTCTATTCTGTAATAAAATTTGACCTCTCCTTTTGATCCAAAATCAGAAGTGTCTTATTTTGAAAAACTTGTTCAGGATAGTAATATTTTCATTTCCATATTATGTAACTTTACGTTATAACATGTCAGAGCTAAGCATATTGTGTTGTTATAACAACAGAAAAAATATTATTTATTCAATATTTTAAGTCTTGAGGCACAATGACTGCTCCAAGAGATCAAAGTGCCTCCTCCTTTCAGTGTAAAAAGCCTGCTTTGACACTTTTAAAATTGTGTGTGTAGATAGAGTAGGCAGTTAAATCTGCTGGGCATTTACAGACTTTACCCCCTCGCCTATACCATGTGTTTGCAAGGTGTTGGCTTCTAACCAAAAACATAGAGCAACAGTGCTGTAAAATTACCACAGCCCAAACAAGCCTGGTGATAATTAGAAAACTCAAATGTGGTGCGCGTTGTTCAGTAAAGGCCTTTTTGCATCGAAGCGCCGTCCATCAGCAGCTGGACAGGCACCATCAGACAGACAAACCAGGAGGAGGACACAGTTCACCAAATAGCTTGGATTTATTATGCTTTTCCACACAACCATCATATACATTGGTGACCTGCACACTCTATGGCTTGCGTGCCTGTGCAGGTAGAACCAGAAAATGACCTTCATCTCAGCTCCCTTTTCCTGCTGCTGTAGTAGCCCAAGGCTTAAAGGACGGTCACCCATATAAGAGAATTAAAGTAATAAAATGCAAAGCATCCCCAGTGTTGTGTTGGCGTGAAAGCCCTCTGGGTTCAGCCACTGCTCTGCCTCTGGCTCTTCCCCAGCCCTCTGATATCGGACTAGGAAAATGGGTCAGGATTATGAGTCAGCCTTACTTTTAACCCTTCAGCCTATCAAAACCAATTTCCCTTTCTGTTTACTTTTCACTATCCACCCCCGCTTTTTGACCCTTGATCCAGTCTAATCATTGCACTACACTTTCCATTTTATGTCCTGTCCGTTTTCTTCCTTATGCCAAAGAGTTTCTGTCTCCTTTAGAGGACTTCCCAACTGTACTATTCCTCATGTAAACGGGCATCTTCCTGAGAAAAACTGAAGGGACAGCAAAGATGCGTCTCACCATCTAGCCCAGTGTTTTCGCCTAGACTCTTCTCTTAAGGAGTTTACAGGAGGCATGGAGATAGAGAATTGTGGAGATGCAGGGTCCAGCATGGGAGGGGAGCACCTCAGCAGGTCTGCTAAGGCCTAGTGTGCCCGGAGGAGCTGGTGGCAGATCACCACCCCTTGGCTGGAAACATCACCCACGAAGGAGCCCAGTGGGTGCCTGATGGCCACAGCCATATGCATGGCACCACGCCCCTACTGCCATCTCCATCCTCCTCGGGGCTCGCCCAGGTGTTTCTCCCGAAGTAGTGTTACAAGTATGGTGACTGTGTGAAAGCAGGTTGGGTGTACACCCAGCCTGCAGGGCACTGGATGCGTGGCAAGAAGAGACATGCTTGCTGCAGGATGCTTACATATTTAGGATGCGTTGCTTAATCACCTAACAGCCGATTTTGTGACACTCACTTCTAAAAAGATAAAAAAATGTACCCCAAAGTTGGGAGAAAACCAATGTGCAGCTGCAGTACAGCAATAGGCTTCCATGGGAGAGCCACCATGGGTTTTTTTGAGGAACAGTACCCTGACTTTGCCACCTGTCCTTCACAAAGAGTAGTTTTCAGGAGCCTAAGACCACAGCGTGTAAATGGCTTACATTTCTGGGGTAAAAGATTATGTGGTGGTAATTGCAACTGTTTCTGTATCTGAGGTATTAATTTTTCCTTGTGCCAGAATAACTAGAGTAGCTTAGTGTCCTTACAAATATGACTAGTACTTACAATTCCTCAAAAAGGTCAGAAATAGAAGAATTAGAAGAATTAAACGGGTCAGAAAACAGAGGGAGAATGTATAACCTCAGCCATTACAACTGCAAATGTCTTCTGCACCTCTAGAGCAGATTCTCGAGGCTTGGCACAAATGCAGAGTCCCTGTGATGTTGAGCAGCAACACCCTTCCCACGGGCTCTTTTCTCCACAGGCTGCAAAACGCTTTGTTGAAAGTACCATTTCAGAATAGGTGTTTTATTGGGAAACACTTTTGAATGGTTTTAGGAAATTATTTAGTTGCAACCAAGTGGCTAAGCTGATCCCAAATACTTTCTTATTTTCCTTTTTTTTTTTTTGTCTTTAACATAAAGCAAGCATTATAGCATAATATATTTTTTCCTAACTGCAAAGTTTTTTCATAACAATTAAAAAAGGAATGCAGTCCAAAGAATGTAACACCATGGCTGGTGCAACACCAACTCAACGAACACTTGACTCTAGAGAGAAGCAGCTGGAAGTTCTCCCATCATAAAATGAGAAATAGGGATGGAGGGAGCAGCAGCTTGCAGGACATCAAGCTGAGTCTGTAAAAATGCACAGCAGTACGTGAGATCTGTTTTCTCAGTCCCTGCACATGGCAGTGATGTTTTGGCTGTTTAATAGTTAAAATCTGCTTGTTAGAAAAGAAATATGTGTTTATGCAAGAGTGTCCTGGAATACCAGCAGGATCCTGTAACACTGCATGTCAGTCCTACTTCTCCCTTTTCACCTCCTCTGTCAGCTGAAAAAAAGCCAATCAACAAGCACTACGAGAGGCTTTGCAGGAAGCTACACACCACCCTCCCTTCAACTCCTTTTAGCTGGCAATTTTCTGAGCGACTTTATCTTACAGCAAAAACCTTACAGCAAGACCTTGCTATCTCACACAGGCAAAATTTTCATGCCTATCTTAAGCAGAGCACGGAGTGCTTCTATTTACAGTGTCTTGTGCAGAAGTCAGTGATGACTTGCAGTCATCGAGCCCAGACTACCCACTGTGATTGCAGCCATATGGGACTACTGGAAAGTGAAAATAAGTGCCTGCCTTCTGAAACCCACTGCCATGTGAGGAGACCCAGAGCTAATTTAGAGAACAGAAAGAGTCTACCCATACCCTTGCAGAGCTCACTGTAGCTTCTGAGCAAGGTAATTAGCTGACAGTGTACAATAATAACAGCTTTATTACTGTGCTATTAAAGCTAAGTTAGTTTGTAGGTAGCATGACTACCTCTTGTATTGCTCCATCTGAACATATTCTGAACATCCTCTTGCTGACTGCAGCCATATGGAAGCTGATTGGCTTTATTAGAAACCCAGGACTAAGAATGGCTCCGATTTCCTGCCTTCCTGATTTCACTCCCTCATGCGTTCTCCAGTTTGCAAAAGTGCAAGCACTGCTTGTGCTTCACACACAAGGAGGCAAACTTCCTTGCACAGCAGTAAGCCGAGTCCCTGGTGTATGTGGTTCAAAACACAGAAACGTTCACAGTGATCTTCTCATGCCTTTCTTGCTGTGGTACCCCCAAACCACACGAACTCCAGAGTGTCTCTGAGTCATATTTTCTGAAATGAACACCAGAGAGTTCAGGAGTACTTCTGCTCTAATCAATAAGAATATGCTTCATCAACTTTTCCTCCTGTCTTGAAGCTGACATACAACTAGCACTGGAAAGAAAAATAAATGGTTGTTGTCAGCTCACAGGCATCAACAAATTATCTATGCCTTTTCACCAGCTGATCATTTTATCACATCAGCCACTGCAGCAAATTGTGCAGCAATTTTAAGGAGAGTTTCAATATAGAAAGGGGGGAAATGCAGAACTGTCTTGGAAAGATGATAATGTTTACTTTGTTATCCCTCATACCAACAAGGGAGACAAACACAAATCCTGCTGTTCTAGCTCCAGTCTTACATAGCAATTCTTACAAGAGCTGAAATCTGCCTTGGTGGTGATTCATCTCTGTGTTGTACGTAATGAGCATGTTTCTAGACTGAGTTTGCAGAGCTCAACCTGTTTTATGACTCTCTGATTAAAGGGAAAGAGCATTATTTTGGAAACAAAGCTGAACTCAGATTTCTCAACCTGACGTTCTTCACCAGGGTGTGGCACACTCTGCAGAGCACACAATTCACTATGAAAAGGAACTGCTTTAGCCAGGTTTTATCCATTTCATTTTGTTTTGTTCTCACCGAGAACATTTCCATGTGAAAGCAAAAATGTCTGTAGAAAAACATGTCTGCAGCTTTGAATTTGTGCATGCATTTACAGTAAGACTCCTTGATTTGTATCCTTTGGAAAGAAATTAAATTGAAGGTGGTTTTCCTAATTTATATCCCCTTAGCTTGCATTTTACGTGGACCCATCAAACTCATTAACCCTAAGCTTGATTTATCAGCTGAAAGGTTACAAACTGCTGGTGTATATATAAGCCACTGATATCCAGGACTCAAGATAAGTGGCATGGTCAGGATTTCCTTTTAACACTGGACAGGGCAAAATCTTGTCTTCTGAAAATCATGACCCTCTAACAACCAAACTACAAGAAATTTCTGCGATCTTTTTGGAAATGAGAGAACATTAAAATCTCTGCAATTGTTTGCTGATCACAGAGCTGTCTTTGAAATACCTGACTTCATTTATTCATTTACAGCTCAAATAAATCAGAAACTATTAAAAGCAGCTTCTTATGAATAAACAGTATATGCAGACTGAAAGCTATTGACTGAAAATAATTTATCAGAAAGGCTATAAAAATGAGGAAAATCACATATTAGTCACAGATAATTTATGAACAGAATAAAATGGGGAAAAAAATCAAAGGCATGACTGGATGTGTATTATTCTCTGAGCTTCTATCCTCCAGTGCTCTTCATTGCATCTGGATTGTTCTTAAAACATCTATGTTTTCTGGATATATTTTCCTTGGGAAGTTGATGCTGGTTGCTTACCTGTTTCTCGTGTGAGTTTATATAATTTGAAATGGAATAAAAAATACACATTTTTGGTTCTTCTTTTTGGTGACTTTGTTCTCTTTTCCTTAGCATTACTTCAGAATTCATTGGCAGTCAATAGGTGTTTCTCAATTAATAACCGAGTATTACCTCATAACATGCAGGCCATTTTTATGTGGGCAGGAACCAGTTATTTAGCTTGTCGCTACTAAAGAGACAACCACTGTGGCAGAGAACAACCTACTTAGGTTCACACTAAGTACTGGCATTCTAAAGTTTCTCCATGATTAGTAGCAGGTCCAGTATAAATGGGAAAGGATCACGACTTCCGATTACCCAAAAATAAAGTCTTTAAATGACAACAGTAATGAAAAGAACCCTTATGCATAGACCATCTATGAGTAAAACATAATATGCATTAGCAGAAAACAGTGTCTAGCCTTAATGCTAAGATGATGGTTCATTCAGCTTGGTGGACTTTAACTCATTTAAAGCAAATTACTATGAACTCCCAACCACTGACTTTAGTCGTGAACCTATACAGGCAACACCTGCATCCAAGGCTTCTGAAAACCTCTTCTCTTACTGAGGAAAGCAACCCAACTTAGGAGCTATCCTGACTTGCATTTTGAGGGGAGGAGCAGTGACGTCTTGAGGGAGTGGTTCAAATTAATTTCACCAAAAGCCCAGACATGTATAAGCTTGACTTAGAAGCTGGCTTCTGCAAATCCTGTATTAATGAGGGCTTCTCCTTGATGCTTACTTTGCACTAGGGAGGCATAAGTGGCAGAACGTGTAGAGCCATCATCAAAGGGATCACCAAGGGAGTAAGTTAGCTATTAAAAATAATGTGTGCACTGTGCCTCAGAATTAAAGGTTTGACCAGGAGAGAATTAGGGAATATCCCTAGCCCGCATTATCTTCAGAAGCAGTTGCATATGCTGCAAACATCTTGGGATCAAAATTTAGTTTTGTTGTAATATTACAACATTTTTCCTCCTATTTTTCCTACTCATTTTACGCTAAAAGAGGATGACTTAAACTTGAATGGGTGTATAGGGGTGGGCAAGGTCAGATAAATAATTCAGGTAAGGTATTGATGAATCAGTACATATACATAAATTCAGTTAATCACACAGTGGCAAGATGTACCTGCTTCTTAACTACTTCTGTGCTAAAAATTGGTTAAAATATATAATGTGAGTTAAACAGAATAAACTTCCACGACAACACAGCCTATGAACTAGGACTTGTAATTGAAACAGCAGAGTGGAACCTTTCCAAAAAGCTCCTTTTAAGTTTGATTTTCCTAGGGCCATCTGAGGCTGAAGAATACTGAATTTACATCTCATTTCCATATGCACCAAGTATTGTTCTCCTTACTCTTGACCTGCATTTTTCATGCTGTGAGCAAACTGTGTTCTGAAACCTTGCTGCAAGTAGCCTCTTGCACTAGGGAGTTTCTCTCCAACAGAGAGCAGCTATAAATCTGGATCTAATTTCCTGTTAGAAGCAAAAAATTATCATTTGAAAAAAATAATACATACAAACAGATGGTACTTTGTGTTCATAAAATATCTTGCAAGCCTTATTTACTCTTCTTGTGAATGAAAATGACATCTTTGACAATACATCTTAAAATTCTTCAGCGTTTCCTGCTTGCTGCTGATAGGGTTGTTAATGAACAAATAGGAGCTACACTGAGATATCCTATTTTGGGGTCCAGATTTAAACACATTGTGCATATTCAACATAATTCATGACATTATGTGTGTTCCATTGCAGACTACTACTCCAGCAGAGCTGTTTGTGAGCTGAAGTGCTGTTTCGTACCAATAGGAAGACAGAAGCCTTTGGGACATAGTCAGAAACATCTGACACAGATGTAAACATCCTCACTTCACAAACTAACTTGAGTTCCCAGGAATTTTTGATTGATGAGAGATCTTGTAACAGCGCTTGACAAAGAAGAAACATAGCATTAAAAATGTGCCGACTCGCCATGTTCAGAGTTGCTCAGAACAACACAAGCTGTCAGTGAGAAGTAATATGGAAATGTAAAAATAATAGATAATAGTATTTTGAGAGGAATGTTTCTTTTCCTGAGTAAGTGATTTTCTGCTTAAGTAATCTGGCTGTTTAACCTTACTGTGGAATTCAAAATCAGCCTTGCAGACCTTATCACCATTCAGACTAGGGAGAGAGTACTATAGCCCTGTTGTATCAGATTACCTCAATAAACTAGGGGAAGATATGAGGTGAAGAGAAACGAGAATATAACCACAAGTTTCCATAAATTTTCAGCAGAGGTGCCTTCGGTGTGTGTGAGCGAATGGTATGCACTCAAGGACTTCAGATCCTGAGAATTCAAAGCACTGAGGATCTTTGCAAAGTCCTTGACACCAGCAGTTCGTATCCTCACAGGGAGATGAGAACCCTTCACACGGATGATATTTTTCCATGTGATTTAACTGTAATTGTTGAAAGGGATGTTGGATGATAAACAGTGGGATGCCATCTGCAATTGCTCTCTGTGGAGTTAATTGCTGAATAACGTAACTATTATTTAGAAAAAGAGTCTGATTAAATGAATCTGCCACTAAACATAAAAAAGGACAAACCCTAAAATTACAAGGGAAAGCATATTTGCAATTGCAGATGAGGAATGAAAATTGCCATGCTAATTAAATGCTCTGGGCTTGTATCTCTTCTCTTATACCTCTATAGTAGCAATGGAGTCTCTCCTACAGACTCAGGGGGGAAAAAAAAATCATTCTCTCTTGCATTAGAGTTCCTTAAATATATTGCTGTTGTGATATTTTCATTAATATAGTTTAATACATGCAATTAAGCCTGTATTTTCTAGCATTCTAAATTTTGAATACCTATTGAGTATTCTAAGTTATTAAGTAACTAATCTTGTCATCCTATTTCTCACTGGTTAGTCCTCAGTAATGTTACACTTTCAGGAGACTGATGACTTAGGCAATGATGTGCTACCCTACGCACTGTCATTAACACTGCTGGAAATTGCCGTATATAAATGTAATTGTTTCAGGTTTTGATGTAACAGGAACAGCAAAAAGGTTTTGTTTTCACTTCACCCTGTATCAAAGGATTCAGTGCTTTGCCTTGTAATGCAGGTAAGGCAGGGAGCATGGATCTGGCTCCACTCTGAGCTCCCACACAGCCTTCCTTGGACTTCTCAGAAGCCTCCTCAGCCTTTGTTTCCCATATTTAGGGACACATCTCCAAATCTACCTGAACATCACAATTATCTGGAAAAGTTTAGGTGCAGAACCTTGGCTTCAGGAAAAGCCTGCAAGAATGGCCCTGTGACTTGAGAGAAGCCCTCCTTCAAAGGACAATTACACTCCTTCTCCATTTCTCTTCCTACATGCACACACCCTCATATGCTAAGGAGCAGTCGGGACAGGCTGCTTCTCCTCCCAGGCCCTGCTGAAGGGGACTGTCTCCCAGTCTAGCCCTCTGGAAATATCCCTGTGTTGTTCTGCTCAGGGCGCTTGCCTGAGGCAAGAGAAGGCTTTCCCATGCCTGACTGTCAGAGTGATTGCAACATGGGGGAAGGCTAAACAATTTCATGTAGGCAGTGTGGCAGCGGGAAAATGAGGTGTGTAGTCTGCCCTGTGCCCTAGGTGTGATGAGTCAGTGGTCTGGCTGGAGAAGGCAATTTTCCAGAAGGAGATGTGGAGCCAGGACCTCACTGTTGTATCATTACCTGGGGGGGGGAGGGGGCAAGTGGCAAGTGATTTCCATTCATACATGCTTCCTCCATAATAATAAATGGGGCTTCATCACTGCAAAAGGTTTCCTGGACCCACAGTTCCATACAGGAAAAGAATTAAAAAGATAAAAAAAAAGAAACCAGGGAAGAAAATTTTCTCACCAATGGGGTTCTTAGGAGAATAAAGTAGACTATTTCATGTCCTGACAGGCTATTGCCTTTTGCAGCATTCCCTTTGTTTACTTATGCTTTAGACACTCATCTGCTATCATTCCTGAGCTGTTTTTTTCCATTATAATCATACTATACTAGCCATCCCATCCTGTAGTATTGAACTAACATTCGCGGTCCAAAATAATACTGGAATGAGATAGAAGATAGTGACCCACTACATGGGAAGACAAGATGGAGAAATGTGTCCTCTCCAGATGGCAAAATCATTCATCCCGCCACTAATCTCCACAGGCAATAAACTCTCCGGACATCCTAGAAAAAGGCTGGATTTGAATACTATGATGTGAAAATAACTGATGGTCTGGATTCTGTCACATGAAAATACCTTTTCTTGACTTTTTTTTTTCCAATATTTCTGTTTGCACCGTGCAAATGACCCAACAACTTCAACCTAGGCTTAAACTTGAAGTTATTTTGATGGCAGCATCTGCACATGGAAAGGCTGCAGGGCCAGGTGGAACATAAGATGGGACAAGTACCCCTGAGTTATACATCTTATTGTGTATTGAAACGAATCAAATAGAATCAGATATTCATCCTAGCCAAGGACACACATTTAAACATCTTCAGAGCCTGCAATGGAATAAATCACACACTAAAAATTGTCTCAGGTCTGAGACACACCTTGTTCAGGAGAGGTTATACAGCCAAAAAAATCCAGAAAAACAAAGGAATACCATGCCAGCTTCATGAAGGGATTTAACCTCTGTGTTTTCTTTGCAAGCTCAGCCATGTCCCCGCTAGATACTTTCCATATTGTGCTCATTATCCACCTCTTAAGTATTTGTCTCTGTCTTTGTAATGGTTCAGTCATGTTATGAGCTTGAAACCTGTACTTGTTCCAAATAGCAGAAAACGGTATGGCTACAGTTTGCATTTCTCAGTCCCTCATCTTAAACTCCATTCATTTCTAATGTGTCTTAAGGTACTAGATATTTTTCCCTATAAAGTTCTGTTTGTTTGAGCTAGACGTGCTTGGAAAGCAAAAGACTTCTGGTAATGTCTGTATTAGTGTCATATTGTTAAAACAGAAGATCTGGACTCTTGAAGTTAGTAGAGTACATAAACTCCTCATGTTCTCACTTTCCACTGTCTTCATACACTTGCAAAAGACCAGCAGAGATGCAAGGTGAATTACAAACATTGCAGGTGGAGAACGTGATCTGAATTTGCAGTCTATATTGAACAACTTGCAAGATCTTTATAGTTGGATCTATTTATAATAGGATGAAGATGTCTGAAATGGATTAAGACATCTACACTGTCCAAGCCATGTTGAGCATATTCAATGGCAGCCGCTGGGGTAGATGTGAATATCATGCATGTCAGTGAAACTAGCCCCAAAGGAAGACTGAATTTCAGAACGTACCCAGCCTGAGAAGCTGAGAATAAAGCCCAGAAGAAAGGAAATAGGAACTGTGGAATAGAGGGTGAAAGAAAGAATTAATCTCTGGAAAAATGTAAAATGTTTCTGTCCTTTCTATTTACACCATGTCTTTTATCTCTGCACCCAGGAAGGCAAGTAATTGCACTCTGTTTGTCAAGCATGGTGTTTAGCTTGGCACAAGACACTGAATGATTGTTTTCTGTGACCTTGCTGGAGCAGTATGGATAAACACAATCCCAGAACTATTAAAAACCCATGTTCTAGCACTGAGGTGGGTAAAATCCGACTCAATGCAAGACCTGCAGTAGCTTGCAACTGAGATGCTGTTACAGGGCTTGCTTTTTGGGTGGAATCCAAGGCACCAGCATCAGGCACCTGCACCCCACATGAGGAAAGACAGGAGCCCCAAAAGAGACATCCCAAGCCACACCTCAGTACATCCTCAGTAGGCCACACCGACTGAGCAAGAATGGAATGATAGGAAGTACAGAGGACAGGGTTGTCTCCTAACACATCCCACCTCTGAATTCATGGTGCCTGAAGGAAATCTGACCAGAAAGCACCTCCGTCTCCTCAGGGCTGAGAGCTGAGACCAGTCCTCTGAGACAGATTGCTCATTTGCTCTTCCAAAAAAAAAAACAACAAACAAACAACAACAACGACAACAACAACAACCAAAACAGACTGCAATCCTTCCTTCCTCTTCTGTGTTTCATAAATAGCAGAGAAAATGGTGTTTCCTACTGCCTCCATTGCAGGCCACCTCTAGGAAACACCTGAACTGTTAGCAGGCTTGCCTGGAAAGGATGGGACCTGAGTCCAGATCAGGCTGGGGGCTCAGCCCAGGTCTTCCTGTAATAGGTCCTGGTCCTGGTCCCCTGGCAATGGGTAGGAAAATCACAAAACCAGAAGTACAAAGAGCAAGGAGGACCACAGCTCTGCTGCGTAGTGCTGCAGATACCCTGCTTGCATTAGGGGAGAGTGGGTATCTACATCTACGGGGCTGGAAAGGAGCAGGATAGTGACGTGACTTTGCACCATGATAGGTCTACAGCCTTCCTACCCCCCTGGGTGGCCCACCCCTGTATTTTACACAGGCCCAGATTTACACTGCAATGGATTAATCTTGCAAAGCCAAAGGTCTGGCAGCAAAATCCACCGTCATTTGGCTTATGCGCTTATTTGTTGCATTCTGCTTTTACTTATTGTCCCATTGACTAAATGACTCTGTTGTCTCAGACATATCCTTTTCCACCTGGGAATGTTGTCCAGGAGGATTTGCTCAAGCTTTCTGTGTATTTAGTAAATTTGCAGAAGTTAACTGTTAGATATATGTCCACTGAGAGTACTGCAGTCATGCAGCATTTGAACAGCATTTCTAACGCTTTCAAAAGTGCCAGATGACTCTCCAATGCATGTTCTGGAGAATATGTGTGTACTAAGACCAACACGTTAGACGTGTGGCACTTACTGAGGATGTAATTCAAGGTAACATGACATGTTGTGGGATAGTCCAGAGGAGGACGACCTCCCTGGTTTGTCTGTAGATGCTTCCCAGTGGGAAACTGTGCATACAACTGCAGAATTTAAGCTTGAAAGAGAGAGGCAGGGTAAGGAAGGAAGTGAAATGCCAAACAAGCACGTAGGACCTGGAAGCATTTGTAACATCAAGAGAAGCATGGTGAAACCTCTGAAATTCTCTGTTCGGGCAAAATGGGCATTCATGACACAGACAGTGCCTAACTGGAGCACCTAACTTTTCATTGAACCTCAGGACTGGGAAGCCCTTTGCGAACTCTAACCAAGGAAGGCCAGGCATTTCTCACCATCCCTCTACCCACAGTATGCACACATACTTGCAGCTGAGCATCATGGTCTCTCTCCTGCCCTCCAATGCCACGTGCCAGAGGCAGCAAATTGGCTCGATCGATGCCCAGCCAAATAGCTGACACAGGAGCTCCGAGAGCAGGACTGGGCATGTGGCTGAATGGAGCTGGCCTTGTCTCACAGCCCTGCACTACAGGGCTACAGTTAACTCTTTACAGATTAATTCTGAGCACAGGAGGTAGAGTTTGGCCATGGATGATATACTTTCAGGAGTACTTTTGAAAAGCTGTAATAAATGACCTCTGAGACTGCTTCTGCAAGCTCTCATTTTCAACTAAAACAGCTGGAATTTGAACCTTAGAGAAAATGTTCTTCTGTAAAATTTGAGTGAGCGTCAGCATAAATCACAAGAAAGCTTGAACCTTCTGGCTTAGGCTAACAGTCCATCACTCCCAATAACTCGCTTCAGACTGTGGCCCATACCTGACATACAGAAAAAATCTAAGAAACAGCACACATTTACAGTGATCCTTCTCTTGGCTTACCCTCCCAGACTTAGTCGTTTAAACCTCTTCAAGCTGGGACAGCTTGTTTAATAGCACATTTAAGCAAAATTCAACACAAACATAAATGCTTTCTTCTCTTAAAGCTTTCTTTCATAATCACACGAAGTCTCCTTCACACGACTCACCTATTGGAGCAGCATTCTGCAGTCTGACACTCCCTGGGGATATCTTTGTATCATCTCTACCTCCCCACTTGGCTTATCACACTCATTCCAGGCTTACCCCCACAACTTGCTTCTTGGACATTTGATCAACAGTATCTTTTAAGTTCTGGAAAGCTGTGATTAGTGAGAAAAGTTTACCAGCTTTTTCTAAAAGAGGAAATAAAGTCTTAAGTGCTGTGATATTTTCTGCACTTGTGGCTTTTTCTTTGTACCATGCATGCCATTTCCTAAAGCACCCAGGTTTCTTCCTGCACAGGGTTGAGGGCACCTTCATTCTGTTTCTCAAAACCCTTGATGTATTTCGGTGTCGGTCCCTATCTCCCATAGCTTCTTACATGAAGGTCAGATATAAGGAGATACGGCGAGGAGAGCTGAGGGAAGAAGATCTTGGAGAGGTGACCCACTGCTTCAGAGCCCTCCCCGTCACCCCTGCTGATGCTTACCGTAACCCATGAGGGACTCGCACCTCCATTCCCCACCCTCAAAAGGCTTCCTGCAACTCTCCCATAGCGACGCTTGGTGCACGTAGGGCAAGGTCTGCGACTCCAGCCAGCCCCTGCCCGCCAGCGCGATGATGCCGAAGATGACGCCGATGCCCAGGAGCAGGGGTAGGATCCATCTGCACCGCGTGTAGTCGAGGCCGTACTTCACCATCGTGCAGGGCCGCAGGAGGCTGGCGGGGCGAGGAGAGCTGTCTCTGCTACCGACCCAGCTGAGCTAAGGGAGCACCCGTACCTGCCAGCCAGTCTGCAAGTGTCTGAGAAAAGCTTTTTAATCGGGACACACATGGGAGGGAGGGAGGGAGGCAGCTCCTCCTAAATTCAAATGAGTAAGAGCCTCCGGAGCAATAACCAGTCTGGCTGGGGAGAGGCTGCCAGGCTGGGTTTGTCAGTGGGATCCTCTCTGCTCTGCTGACTCGGTAACAAAGAGGGTGATGTTTACCCTCGGCATTTAACGCTTTCCTTCCTGCCGCTCCCCAGGGAAAGGAGCAACTCACTGCTGTGCTTGCAGCTTCGCATCTCCCCTGGGATTCGCATGGGGCAGGTAAATGCAGGAGGCAGCCCAGGCAGCTGTTTGCTTTGGAGGGTGGTGGTTGCTCCTGAAACTTGACACCTGCAGGTTGAAAGATGCCTTTCCTGGACTCCGTTTAAAAAGGAAATGATACCCTATCTTTGGCAATCAATGAAAAAAAAAAAAAATGCTCTAGCTGTTATTAAGCTAACACATAGCTGCAGGGGGGAGAAAATACAAGAGTTTATCCTTAAAAATATAGTATATTCAGGTTATAGCCTCTGTGAGAGAATGAAAACTAGGGTTGGGTTTGATTGTGCCTTGTGAAGCCTCCCTACATGTGGATCTGGCTGTGCATATGTGGCTCAGGGCCTGCCAGAGCCTGCCTGCGATGTGCTGCGAGCGTGACGCAGAAGAGACAAACCACGGCCTCCTGGCTGCGGGTTGATCTGCCAGCCAGCTTGGAAACAACCCAGCCATGCTTGTAGGGCTCTCCCTTTGAACTAACGTGTGCCTCAACCCGGTATTTCAGTTGTCTGCACATCTGGAATCAGCTGCACCATTTGCAGATTTAAGTTGTTTTCTGTGAAACATGGTGAAGCCCACAGGATGCTAAGAATCCTTTGCTGCCATGGTGGGTTTTGTCAGCCAGGTCTGCATCCAAGCCTGGACCTGATGTACTCAGAGGGATTTGCAACTATACTGCAGTTTTTATGGTGAAATGCAGCATCCATACTGAATGGGAAGCTCCACAGCTTTTTGCCAAATTAATTTTCATAATTCCATAATATAATATAAAATAAATTCATACATTACATAGAATTAATACACTGTACAGGACTGTGCACCAGGAGTTCTTGAGCTCATGTAGACCAAACTGGAACATCGACACCAGTGAGCTGCAGCACAGTGAAGAGCCATTATCTACACCATGAGAGCAATTTGTATGGATTAATGTGACACTGTGCCTTACCTCTAAGCAGACATTACCTGTTAGCCTGGTGGTAGATTAGCAGTGGTGTGGCTGCTTGGTCCCTCACCCTCCAGCTGGAGCAATTCTGGCTAGCTGAAGCCTTCTGGCAGCAACTCTCCTTTAGTATGGTCATGGCCCATTTTCCTGAGGTTGTGAGAGGTCCATCAACAGCATTCAACAGACCTCTGCTAGAGCAGGACACATCTGTACAGACTTGGCCTTGGAACTGAGCATCACTTAGAACAAAAGCCAACCAACAACACATCTCAACTGCTGTTTTGAGGATGAAAATAAGAGGCAACCTCAAGAAAAATGAAACCATATTTTGTAAAGGACATTTTAGGGAGCTCTGGTAGGTCACATTTGTACTAGCCACAAATTCAGTTATCTGTAACCTAAATATAATGCTTAAAAGTTTAATTATCAATTCTAACACACTGTAATATATCTTTTTTTACACATTGAGTTCTTATATTTACATTAAAACAAATATTATTTGAAGCTCGCTCTTATTGCAACATATTGGTACCTGCAACCTTTTCACATCTGTTTACACATACTCTTTCTGTTGCCACAGCTGAGGTAAAGATGATCACAAAATATCCCAAAGACTGAGACAAAAGAAGTTTGGATTTGGATATGAGATGTTTTTTAAACAATGACCTCAAAAACACTGATGCACGTGGCAGTAGACTGTAGCCCTCACTCAACTGTCTATACCTGGTCTCTTCTCAGTTCTCAGTCCTTCAAGAACAGTTGCAGTTCTCTAAACACTTGGCTTTTTTGTTCTCACAGAAAACAACCAAATCAAAGCAATTTTGTAGATGAAATCCACTATGAAGTCAAGCACTGTCAGATATTTGAAAGCCAGTGTTTGCCGAAGAATAAAATTATCTTCCCTTTCCTGTGGAATGCTCATCCCTGTTTTAGGTAGCCATATATGACTGAAGGATTTGTCATCAGTTTTTGTCATAACTCACCTTTGAATGAATGCATACTGTCACAAATGTTAGCATTTGCAGGATGATACCGCGAAACGCATTTTTCACACTGAAAGAAAGATGAGTAGTGTTCAGTCACAGCAGGTGTTTCTGCATCTTGCTCATCTTTGTCATCCTTAAGTAACTTCAAATGACAAGCAATTCTGACTCTCAATACAAGGGTAATTTGTGGTATCTGGGACAGCAGAGAGGAAGATGTATTCAAAGCTGACAAAATGAAGTATCGTGTGTAATTCTGATACTCCTGTGGCAAACGGGGAAAAATGACTGAAAACTTCTGTTACAAAGTCTGCGATCTGAAGTGATGACATACCCACAGTGGGCTTTGTATTTTGCAGTGTATGAGCTGTGTGAAAGCAACTGGTTCTTCTGCTTTTCCCCATGTTTGTAGATAGCCCCTCAGAGTAAACACCAGCATCATCTGTTGAAAATGAAGATACACTGTCAATGTTAAACTGTTTAGACTTTAGTGCACTTACTGCATCTCAAAATATTCCTAATGAATTTTCATTGCTACTTAAGTAATCAGTAATCGGTAGGATGTTGATAAAACAAACAATTTTAAGACATTAGAGCTAAAAACATCAATCTTCCCCCTTCAGCCAAGACACAAATAGTTTTCTCTTGATGGAGAAGGTAACAAATAATTGGTAGCACATTTTCATCCACCCTTAGTCTGCTGACCCTATCATGTGAACTGTATGTATGACTGCAGATTGACATGGGTTGACCAACTGCAGTGCACATTCATGAGTTTTACAGAAAGAGCATCTTCATTCCATGATGTTCATACTTCTTGTGAACAAGAAGCCTCCAGAGTTGTTTCTCTTTAAAACTTTGCTAACATTATTTTATGATCCATTCTCTTACATCTGAGAAGTCACTCTGAGCAACTGAGAAACATTTTCTGCCTTAACTATTACAGATAGATCTTACAGTTTTGAAGGTGCTGCCTGAAGGCTAGCACTTGTTGTTTACGTACACAGGGCTCAATCTGGAAGAAGAAGGTTGGGGAAATTACTGAGCCTCCAGCAAGGAGAGGTTCATGTCCACTCTCTCGACTGCCCTTCTGGGGGAAGAGGCCACAGGTTGCTGCTCTCCCAGGTTTTTGCCTCACTGAGCCAAGCCCCTGAAGCCTCAGGAGTGGGTTTTTCCTTTCCCACTTGCTGGGCATTTCAAAGGAGTCTCCTGCGGTGGCTGGACACACAGGAGCTATTAGGTGGTGCTTGTGGTGGCCCCGCAGTGGTTGGTGGTGGGTCCTGCTGCCACACATCTTGGAAAGTCCCTCCCCGCTCCCACAGGCAGCACAGGAAGGCTCTGAAGAGGCTTGAGACCTCCACTGTCTGCTGAGCTTAGAGGAAAACCTCCACGGGGTTTTGTTAAGACTTTTAGCAAGAGCCATCTAGGACTAGCATGCTGTCCAACCTCCCAAGCCTGCCCCACACGTGGCGCTCAGTGACTTGTCAGTAAAACAGGCTTCCCTCAACATGGCAGATGTACAAGCTTAAGAGACTCTTCCTTCCCTTAGTGAGGTTGTATGTGCAAAAACAGAAGATTATCATAATAGCAGGTTTTAACTGCAGAGTAGCGAACATGAGGCTGCTCCCATGTTTGTTATTTATGTGGGCAGTTCAAGGCTGTATGAGGAAAACACAAAAGGAAAATCTCCATGTGCCTGAGAGTGGATTTTGTTTTCAGCTAGTTTTTGCTAAAAGACATGGCTTCTTTAGGACAAGCTCTTTGCTGGAACAAGGCTTAACCCACAGTTACTTCTTACTGATGCTCTGCAGACGTTTGATTCATTCAGCCTTCCAATCACACAAGCAGCCGAAGCCAAGCGTGTGCTATAAAACAGCCACAGTCAAGTCCTGAAGATTTGTGACCATCTGGGGGATCTGCATCTTCCTTGCGTGGCTGTCAGGAGCACCAGCCCTTTAACAATGATGATTTTACATAAGCGAAATGCTTTAGGGCCCACAGCTTCCCTGTGGCATAGCGAGGGGCACTAAATGCTTTTCCCAGCACAGTAGATCTTAACAGCGACTCCTTGTAAAACATGCAGGTCAGCTGCCTCAGGAGAGGGGTAAAAACTGCCTTACACAGGCAATTCCCAGGTGCTACACCCTTATTGCTTACAATTCTCTGTCAAAGAAACCGCTTCATTTACTGTGCCTTATGGGTCAGCTGGGAGCAGCACCAGCTACTTCTGTAAGTGCTCTGAGATTTACAGATAAGGCATGCATACCGAGCATACCTGTGAGAGTTTCAGCCAGGAATTTTCACTTTGAAATTGTCCAGACAAAAGTAGGGTTTTACTGAAACCAAAATGGTACGTGAAAAATGACTGTTTCACTTTTATGTGTTTGGTCTGGAATGGATTTAGGAAGTAGGCTGAAAAGAAAGCAGTGCTCTCCTACCAACATTTCCAAATTTTCATGCTGTCTTGATACAAAATGCAGTTATGGTTATCCTGAGTTTTGCTTTGCTTTTTTTTGTGACTTTCTGTAGCAAATCGGAGCAAAGGAAGAGCCATGCCTCGCACTGCTGAGGGATTTCACACTTCAGCTGCTCCAGACATAACCAAGTACAGGCTCTTGGGCTCACAGTTCTGCATATGAGTGCATGCCTTGAACCTCCCTGAGCCATCTCTGCTGTCCCTGTCTCATGGATCCCTGATTTCCAATGTGCGCCCTCGATGTTCTGCAATTTTCAATATTTATAAGACATTTCCGTATTCTTGAAGAGTGCTGTGGAAAATGGTATGTGTTGGCCACAATGCCTTAAATAAATAAAAAGCAGCAGTCGTAGCAATCCTTATGGTAGATATTATCCAATCCTGCAGAGACATACCCATGAGGAATATAATTCATGGAAAAGTTCATATTCATTATTTATATCACATAATGCATATTGCTTATCATACATTATAATTTATTTATATTATTTGCAGTTTTATTATTTATATTGTAAAGCTTTAGACACACCTACATGTTTTCCACAACAGTGTTTATTACAAATTCAGCCTTATTAAATTTAGGTATTCAAAATTCATCATAATAATAAAATTTATCTTTGGACTATTCTGACAACTCCCAAGTCATTTAAATATAATTATGTACAGGCAAAATTTGAGGGCAATTTTGGCTTTTTGCTTGGAATTGCTGGATGTCAAGCTCCGTAGCTGGAGCAGATCGGCCCACACCTTTGTGTGCCAGCAAACCCCAGACAAATGCTGCTTGCTGCACTGGTGCAGACCTGAACAGGGGATGCCTTGGACTACCTTTTACAGTATTTGCCTTTGGGAAACACATCCTCCACATCTGATTACTTTTCATTCTTGCTGTATTAACTCCCAATTTCATTTCAATATCTGCGCCGCCTCACCTCCTGGTACTGCAAATCCCATTTTTTCAGACTGCTGTTCCTTATTGCCAGTACCCTCCACTGCTCTGCATTGTGGCACCAGTACTCAGCCTTTTTGCCTGTTGTGAATATCCTAAAGCACACACACAGAAGTTATCTCAAATTATCTGGACTATACTGTATTGACTTACATGTGTATTCTGGGTCCAAAAGTCCTTAGATGCAGGAAGTAAAGGCCTTATGAGTATTAGGAATTCTGCCTCATGAAGGAATTGTCTAAAAAGTGAGTCACGGAAAACACAAAATCTCAGTGGGGTGTGGCAACTGTTTCCCATGTCCATGAGGTTTAATCATTCAGTCACCCCACTCAGGTGAGTTAGCCTTCTCTGGCACCCAGTCCCACGAGCCGAGTGCTCTTTGCTGCCCTGAGCAGAGAGCCGCGTGTGCTCGGCTTCTCTGAGCATCTCTCTCTGCACCAGGGCTGGGTTTCAGCCTGCGTACAGCCTGAAGCTCGGTGGGGTCTTTCAGTTTTACAGAATTAGGCTGTAGCTGAATAAAGACTGCTAGGTAAGCAGTAGTACAGATGTTTTTCGTGTTAAAAAACGGGCATCACAGCATCACAAAAAACCCTCCAACTGTTTTCAGAGCATTTGGGAAAATCTAAGTGAACAACATTTTCCCTAATTGTGTATTCTAAGAAAACACAAAACAAGAAAAAAGCAAACAAGTAGCCAGAATCCAGGGTGGTGAGTATGTTTTAAAACTGAGACATTTAAGAAAAAGGGCAGCTAAAGAGACTGGGAAAATAGTGAACCTGTCTTTCCAGAAATTAGAACCTCCAGGCTGGTCTGATGCAGTGGTGGCCAACACTGGATTTGGTGCCTGTATAAAGTCAGAAGGAGTTGTTCAAAATAAAGAATGCCAGTAACATAGGACTCTTTACAGGCCACGCATAACTAAGGTTAAAAATGAGAAGGTTTTTAATCACTGGAGAAGTGCAGGCTTCCACTGAAACTGCCAGGTGAGTACTTCATCTTTGTCTCCGTACTGAAGGTGCTTGATCAGTATAGGGAAGTTATTTGGCAGTTTTGGTTACAAAGAACACATTTCCCACATCTGAGACCTCCTGTAGACCACAATGTACTTACAATGTTTGGGGTTCCTCCTGAAGTCGTGATGCATTTAGGAGGTTTTGGCTTAGCCAAGAGTTTGCAGTGCCCAGTGCTTCTGATCAAAGCAGGCAGATGTGTTTCACAGTGTATACTCAAGCTTATTGGACTAGAAAATGCAGTTGGTGCCTCCTGGATAGATGAGGTCTTCGACTTCATTTTATGAACCCAACAGTTCACAGATACTGATGCTCACATTAAGAGAGGAAAAGAATGGCTATTTTCTTGAGTTTATGAATCGAATCCATGAAACACAAATGACACCAAGTTTCTACAACTATCAATTAAAAATTTTAATTAAGCCACCACATTTGAAAGGAGTGCCACATACATTAGTATCACTTGAGAGTAATTAATGACAATTTGCAACAGCTTTCTCCCAGACATCTTAATTGTGTAACATGCTGCTTATGCTTCCACCTACCCAGTATATTCAGAACCACGTTTATTTTACATTTGTGCTTTTTTTGACAAGTTATGACAGTGCTTATAAAAAACATACAAAAGACTTAAGTTATGCTAAACCCTATTACCATACCATCCTCCCTTTCATTAGGAAGGGTGTTCATTTTCTTATGTCTTTTCTCCTTCCCAGCTTTTGCTGTGCAAGGATTTTCCAGACTTGAGATTCTCTTCTGTGTATTGAATTCACTAGAAACGTACTAATGTTACTCAAAATGCAGATATGTCTACACAGTATACCCCCACCCCCACCAGTACTGTACAGAAAAAAAAAAAAAGTGTGTTCTTAAAGACACATTTGTCACGAGTTGTCTTCTTCAGCAAGAATAAGAAACACAGTTGATTGTATATGCCATGACTGACTGAGCTTGTAACACCGTTCTGAAGTCTGCAGATGTTTATACTCTGTAAAATTATAAAATATAGGCCTGCGAGGGGTGTTAAGACATCACCTGGCATTTCCAAAACAGGAACACACCCAAAATACAGAATTACCCAATTAGAAGAGGTTTTACAAAACAGAATGATATACAACATATAATACAAGATACATCAGGCACTGAAAAAGCTTAGATCTACACCCCTTTCGTTTCACAGGATACTGATTAATGCATTGTAGCTCTGTGTTGTACATGTGCATGAATACATAGACATTTGCCATCTCCTGAGTGCTGGGTTCATGATAAGGGGAAAGCAGTCTTTCTTCCCCAGCTGAAGAAATCCCTGACAAAGATAATAGACCTTAACTAAATGCGCTGTAAGCTGCTTTGGTCCATGACAGACACAGACGCAGCTCTGTCTCACTGGAAAACAGTCGCCAGCTCCAGAAAGACAAGCTGGGAGCCCAGCAGGTTACTCCCTGAGACGTGTCCATATGAAATTTGCATGTACATATTGTTCACAGACTGCTTTCCTATGTATACCTGCTATCCCTAGTGACTCACAAAACATTCCCAAGCTTACCAATCCCTGGAGTACCTACAGTGTGTTTTAGAAACTTTTGGAGGTTTTCAACACCTTATGCTAAGATTTCCCTCCAAAGCATGTCTGATAATTAAAATACTGCAGTTTTTAAAGGGCAGACATAAAGAACAGTGTGTGTTTCTTCTGAAAAGCATTTTCTAAATCAGCATCTGTCAAATATCATGTAAAAATGTACACGCTTTAACATCTGAAGATTTATCGGTTCTCTCTGTGACAATTAATATTTAATTATATGTGCCTCCATCACAAGCACTGCAGTGGCCACAAAAACACCAATAAGTGTTACACTAGCCACCATTACACACACTAGCTCCATGCTTTAGAGAAAATCTCCATCCAACTGCAACAGATGGAGGAAAAAAATATTTGTATTTTCCCCTTAGTTCATACAGTTAATAGTCAATAAAGTCCAGTAACAGGAATGAGAAGAGATTCTTAGGCAGCATGTGACTGTAATAGATTCAGTAAAGTTCCTTCTTTAGGACTGACTTTGGTGGAAGAAAAAGCATTCTTTAGAAGGGTTGCATTTTTTTCCTAGTTTTATATAAGACAATTTTGTTAGAGATGAAAAAATAATTAAAAAAAAATATTTTGCAGGTCCCTCTTGTGGGTTGTTTAAAATCTCTCTCCCTCCTTTCTGGACTTGAAACCCTATGTCTTTATTTGCAAGCAAATGTTTGCATAAAATAAGGGTGACTCAATTAATTAGGAGGGAAAGGAGCAAGTAAACCACCTAACAGAACTGACATGAGAATACATAAATAATACTTTAGGTAAAAGCTATTTGCTTAGAGATGCCAATGTTTTTACTATTTTTTTACCAGTGCTAGTAAGAAATACTCTGAAGAAATAAGGTGTGTTTTTTTTTCAGTCTCTTTTAATCGCACCAAAATTCACAGCAGAGGTGCTGTAATGTTGCTCTGATGGTTGATTGTAGTTGGAGTTAATCTTTCAATTTAAGTATGGTGCTCTCTCTGGGGAGGAGTAGTAATAGGTTGGCTTGATGTTTCCCAGGACTTCATCTTCCCAGTTGGGGAGGCAGCAGAAAAAGAAAGCACAACCTATCACAACAACAGTGCTGGCCCAACCAAAACCATAGGCCCAGCTGAACATATTATCTCCTATCAGTGGGATTTCTTCTGTGAATTTCACTGGATAGATGACCAAGCCTATGATCTGGAATGCAGCTGAGGAGAGAAAGAAAAGAAAACCAAGAGTAAATGACAGTGAATGTTGTTACTTTTCCCACTAAACAACGGTACCTGGAGATAACCGCGTTGCCCTCCCCGATATATAAGGATTAGCTCCAGCCCTGCGATCACACCTGCATTCTTGCAAAGGTGCCTGACTTGTGGTCGAGGCAGATCCCCACTTACCTGGCAGCAGCAGCTACAGCTGACATTGCCACCTGGCTCAGGCACTCAGCTGCACGCCCAGACCAGCCCTGTCCTGCTGCCAGGCACCCTGGTCCTTGTGGAGCCAGTTACCTCCAGCTTGTACCACAGCCTCCCAGCTGCTTCTCTCCCCAGGAAGGTGGGAAGCACCTGGTGTTCTCGGCTCTGAAGTCTTAGCATGTGACATGCAGGGCCAAAGCTGGGTTTTGCTCCCATGCACTAATTTTGGGAAAGCGATCACCGAGAAAGGCTGCTGAAGCTTCCCTAATCATTATCCTCTCAGCATATGTCAAACTTCCCTTTTTTTCCCATGAAAATGAGTCATAAACCAGACAAAGGCATCTTATTTCATGAGGAAGGCTCCATCTAGCATGCTTTTCTGCTGATGTCCGTTTTACATCTAGGACAGCCTTGTCTTTGCACCCAGCCTTACCGACAACAAAGAGCAAGCCTCCAATTCCCCGCACGAAGTTGAAGCGGAGTATTTCCACAGAGAACGCGATGACTGCGAGGGCGAAGCAGATGACCAGGATCACAAAGCCAACGAGGTACGTGGCAGCTGCTGCTCTCCCCCATCCTAGTAAAGAAAAGAAGAAAGGTGTCACACACAGCAGTGCACCGAACTGTAGGTCACTGCAGCTCTTCTGTTTCCTTTACTCATTTCTTTGTTGAAATGCTTTACTGTAAGAAGCGTGCCCTGTGTCAAAGCAATCCTGGGTTTCTCCAAAGCACACAGCTGCAGAGCAGCAAGGCACCATCGCTGGACAAGCAGTGCTGAACTCTCTGCCCACTGATTTGTCCTGCTTAAAAGAGGGATATCTTATAGCATGATAATGGAGATAACATCTCCAAAGTCAGTATCTGTAAGAGACCCACAGCCATCTGAGCAGATAGGGCACATACCTCTGAGAATGTACTTTATCATTATCAGCCCTGTTTGACATACAAATATACAAAACCACTTCCACACATGGGGCAGTATGAGAGCGGACAGGAAGGTACAACCACAAGCACAGCCACAGCTGCTGGGAAATAAAAATGCAGTCAGCGTACGGCTTCCTGTCTGCTTGTTTCCAATAAGAATAATGGATGTGAAGTAAAATTAGCATGACCAAAAAGAAATAGATTTGGGATAGCCAAGCTGAGAGATGACGAAGAGGAAGAGAATAATTTCGAAGATAAGTATCTCTTCACAGCCACAAATATTTAGAAAAAGCTAAAACCTGTGGGTGGAGAAGAAATAACAGAGTCAGAGGTAAAGTGAAAGAGTCATTACTTTGAGGTTTGGTGGGACCGGGCACCACACAGATGCCCAGGTTCAGCAACAGATCAGGCAGCTGCAGGCTGGGGAGGCTCAGAGGGGGAGAGAGGGGCCTGATCCCAGCCAAGCTCACAACTCACCTGCCACGCACCAGCACGGCAAGGGTAATTCCCATTTCACAGTGACACAGGCTTCTGAAAAGGCACCCGTTACAGCCAGGCCTCATTCTCTTTAAAAACTAGACAGAAGTTTGAGCGAGTCCAATGCAAATAACAGCAAAGGTGTTCCTGCCTGCAGGCAGGATACCTACCCACATGGCCTAAACCGTACCTCCAGTGCTTGGGTTTCAGTGAGCTGTCATCACAGCTTGCTCTCTGTGTCTGCATAGCATGGGTTTCGACATGCATGCGTTCAGATGCACGCAGGGCCAGATCCCGAGCTCCCTCTAACGTAGGTTTAAAGGGAGCAGTGAGGTCTGGGCCAGAATATTTTCCAAAAAAAAATCTTTCATGTCCCAGCACACCTGGAGTGACAAAAACAAGGAGACACCTTTTTTTTTTACGTAACCTCTGTCAAACAAGTCCTTGTTTGTGTAAAATCTAAGGAAAAGACAGTGAGACGGCGAACATTTTCCTGAGGAGTTAAAGTCCCCTGCCTTTACCTCTGTGCTCTACTGTGACATAAAAAGAAAAAAGTAATTTGAGACAGAGAATGCAACACCACCACCACCTGAAGACAGTCAGGTTGGCACGGAGAGGGCAAAGAAAAGGCTTTTCTTGGAGCTATTGTGAGGAACAAGACTCAAGACAGTGAAATGTTTTTAAACCAGCTCTCCTCAGCCTCCGCACCTCCTGCAGGCAGCTCTGTGTGATTCATGCCCCTTGCCTAGCGGAGTGCTGCAGGGGCAGGAGGGAAGGAGTACACCCCACTGGTGTTTGGAGATCACAGCTATGTCACCGGTCCGATACCATCTTTTCCTTCAAAATCTTCTCTGACGTACCTAATGCAGGTATTGGGCATTGTCTCCACATCAGGATTTATTTAGGGATAAAGAATATTAAAGGGCATTTAGCCATTACACAGAGCCAGCCCAGGAAAAGTGATTCAGACTGAACAAATGAGGAATGCTGTTTATCAATATCTGCCCTATTAAGGGAAAAAAAATAAAAACCAACCTAACAAAAACAGTGACAACAGCAAGAAACACTTTCAGTTACCAAAGTACCTTCCCCCACGGTGTATTACATATGCTAGCACAGTGCAGGAAGCCAAGCCTGGCATCTGCCTGATACAGGATAGATTGCAAACTCAAATACACCATCAGGCTAGACACCTTGAAGTCTGCTGCAACACAAACAAGCCTGCAAGAGATACAGGCTGGAAAGCCCTCAGTGCTATCTCCGTTATTTCCAGACCCTATGTGCTTAGTTTACAAGGGTAAAGAGATTTTTGACACAGCTCAGCCTTGGCTCCACTCACAGTGAATTATTAGCTCATCTCTGGCAAAATGAGCGACAACACACTTCGCTGTAGGAGATATCCAGTCAGGAAGATTGATATCAAACCCAGCTTCTGTACATCTTCAGAAACAGGGCAGTAGCAGGCACCACCACTATGTAATTCACCACATTTTTTCTGCTCACATGGAGTGAAGTGTAGTGTTGGTGAGCCTGCCTCTTCCCTCCTTCTCCTGCTGGATTATCTTCTCCAGCAGCAGTTATCAGCGGCATGATGTTGACAAGAGCTGATAAGACTGAGCCATTGGTGCTGGCCATGGTGATGGATGGGATCTGCTCTCAGCAGGACTAGATAACAGCTATCGAACGGCCACATTAGCACTGGTGGGAAAACAGCAAGAGTAGCCAAGTATTGCTATGCACAGTGTAAGAGAAATCTCCCCAAATTAACCTCATCATCCCCACACCTATTAAGACAGGCTGTCCTGGCTCTGCAGGCACCCAGCCTCTGTCCTGCGGCTCTGGGCTGTTGGGGGGAGAGGTGTGTATTTTGTGTATTTTGTCTCCCACTGGTTTTGCTCTCCTAAAAGCTGCAGAGATCTGCTTGCAGTCTGAGAAAGACAGATCAGCCCCAACGTCCAGCTGGTTTGTGCTCAGAAGAGCCTTGTAATCACGAGAGATTTCACCAGAATTTGTTTTCCATAGAAATAGAAAGTCCCTTCATTGGGCAGAGAGACAATTTCTTACTCAACCCAGGCATAAATATGACATCTGTTTATGAAATCAAACAATAATGCCAAAGTAATTTGGGGCTGCATAAATAGGAGGACAGAAGAATGGGAGAACAGAAGAGTGGCACAGTTTGAGGTGTTACTATTCCCCAGGTCAGCTTTGCCTCAAAGCAGAGTTGAGCTCTTTGCATCTAATGGGCAGAAAAGTATCTATTATCAATTAGGCGGTGTTTACAGAACATTAAAAAACTGTACAGGAGCTGAAGGGCTATAATTATTGGGAAGGGTTAAGAGTTTTATTATTCAGCTTGATCAATGGTGACTATGCAAAAGAACTAAGCTGCAAATATTGCCATGTGAATAACTAGGAGGGGTCAGAATATTTAAAGTTAATAGTGAGCATCAGTAAAAGGATGAAATAAAGGGAAAAAATAAAAAAAAATAAAACAAGAGCCTTAGTGTTAGCTGTACTTCCTGATTTTATATGGCTGGGCCTCAGCCTCGACAGGGAAGAGATGGAAGCTCTACAGGGTAGGACATTTACATCTACATTTCCCTATAGAAACAAATAAAAGGACTGAGAAAATAGTCTAGCAGGAAGATGGACCAGTACAGATTTGAAGTAACAAGCCCTTCTTGTCTTTGTTCACTTATTTACAAAACCAGAAGCTAGTTTGTCAGCTTGTGAATAACTAGAATATTAGGGTGGAAGCTTTTACTGTGACATGCTTAGAAGAGATGCAGTTTTACATTGTAATTATAACAGTTTTCTGTATATAAATCACTGTGACAATTTTTGCTTGGCGTTGAGAGCTCATAGCACTGAATGCCCCAAAAAATATGCTTTTGTTGACAAAACAACAGTGGACTGAGAGAACGAGAGCACTGAGAGTAATATTTTCTTGCTCACATAATGTGCGAATTTCCATGACGACATGCATGCTGAAGGAGAGGTATGTGCACACCCACCGATAGCACAGGGCAGCCCAGAACTGCAGGCTTGCCAGGAGAGCTGGCTGGGAATTAACGCTAGGGATCCCAGCTCTCCCTTGTTTTTAGCAGTCCAGAAAAAGCAATTGTTTTGCTACCGAACTTAAACAAAAGCCTGGTTTCAGACATTTGACACCAGTCAGAAGTCAGGAAAGGCAAAATCCCACATGATTCCAGCTTCTAATGCCTCCCTGTTGCTTACAGCAGAAGTAAGCCTGTCCTGCTCGCTGGGATCTTTCACCAGGGAGTCTCAGGACGCGTCTTCTGGGTGTAGCCAGGCATGCTGACTTCTATCTCTTTTCTATTAGCATTCTCCGAGTGCCTTCACCCAGCTGATACTCTAAGTTTGTTTGTCTGGAACACATCCTGGCAACATAAATCAGACAGAACCATGCCTGAAAAGAGGTGAGGGTGCAATGAGTGTACCCATAATGTTCCTTTTTTGCCTGGCCCCTCAGCCAAGTTTGGTACATGCTTGCTGTTTCACCAATAATCTGTGGTATCAAAGTCCAGTCCCCCGGCAACAGGGGCACAGTGGCAGGGAAACATGATTCACAGAGGCTGGGCTCCTACCTCTAAGTCCCACCTTTTTTTTTTTCTTCCCTTTCAGCACTTGTTAAGGCTCCAGGTGAATGCCTCCATTTTTCTAAGTTGTCTATTGCATACTTCATGAACACCAGCCAGCTGTTAGTAATATGAAAGAGCTCACCACCTCGGGATCACCTTAACTGCACACAAACACACCCATCTTTTATAGTGACAATTCAAGCCAAAGTCACTGGGAACAGGCTTTTAGGACTGGGAGGACGTTTACACCCACAATTACTGTTCCTGACCTTACAGGCTCATCACTGTAAAGACACAGGCAAACACCCTCTCCAAGTATCCACGCTGCCAACAATCCTCGTCATATCTGATGGCTTGCTGATATGTTTCAAACACACAGTCAACAGTTTTATCCTGCCATGGCCCAAACTAAGTCATCTTGAGTCATATTATGTGCAGTACGGCAGCCACGCATTGCAACATATTGATAAATACACAGATGCTGCCAGGCAGGTACTTCCCAGATGCAAACCAGTACAGAGCTTAAATCAAAATCCCTTCCCCACCTCCCTGCTGAATGATACTTTACTCTTCTTTTCCCTTGCCACTTCTTCCCTCTTATGCGGACTGTAAATATGCATTAAGAAGCTGTTCAGTTTAGGAGACATTCCTATTTGCAAAACTTTGTTTGTCTGTTCCTGCCTCCTTTTCCCCATTTAAAACAAGTGACCGAACTGCTTTTTCTCTTTCTCTTTTTAGCATACATGCCACAGCTCAATTAAGAGAATGTCTAATGCAGTTTTCTACTAATGGAGATTCACTCTGAAGTCTTCTTCTCATCAGGAGAGTTAGCAGGCTAGTTAGAGTACAGTAGTTATCATATGCAAAACACAAGTTATGCATCTCAATTAATTTGCTTTTATTTTCCTGCAGCAGTGCTGTAAACGCCTGCTAGGCATTTTTTCCTTTGTAAATGCCCTCACCTACTTTGAGCCTAATTGCATTAGCATCGAAAAAAGGAAACAAAATAAATCAAACCTGAACTCATATGTTACATCCTGTCTCCAGATGTAAATAGTGTTTGAGAAGACAGTGGCATTGATTTCCTCAAAATTACAGTAGAGGCAAAGTCAAATTGGTCTCAATAAGCCAGGGATATAAATAAGCTTTGGCTTAAGGTTAAATAAGCAAAGTCAAGGATACTATTCTCCTGCTAACTAGAGAAAACTGCAGAAAGTCACTTTGCCCCGGAACGCTCAGGACTGAAGCGAAGCACACACCCATCGGCACTTGGGGACGTGAGGCAGGGTCACTGCTGGAGAAAGCAAACCTCAGCAGCTCCTCTGCACTAGCAGTTCTTCTCCGTGCAGTGCAGATTTCAGCCACACTCCCGCACAAGCTTTTCTGCTCTGGGTAGTGGGGGAGATGGGTATTTTCATCACACCAGCCAGATTTCTTTCACCTTCAGTTAAACGTACAGCCATTACCTGGACTTAAAATGAAGCCAGTGCTTTTGCAAAACATTCAGGACTTAGCAGAGGCACGAGTGTGGCAACGGCAGCCTTCTGTGCACGGGTGGCAGGGGATCTGTGCAGGGAAGCCTCCCTGCCTGCACTCGCGCAGGCTGCAATGCTCCCTTCCAGCTCTCCAGCTGCAGTCCCCAAGGTACCCTCCTCCAGGATCTTAAGGCGGGTCTGCTTATTTGTCCAGAAATACTTCGTTTGAGAGAAAAGCAGACGTAATCAGACCACAGCTATGAAAAGAAAGAAAGAAAGGCGGGGGGGGGAAAGAAAGTCCCCAGGAAACAGAATCCGTATGTGGTAAGAATGTGCGATGTCAGATAGAAAAGCAGCTAAGCAAGTTAAAACAGCGGCACAATTATTCCCTGATTTAGGTCCCAGTGCAATGGAGAGGTATGTACAGAAAATGGTATTTTTTCTGTCTGCAAAGCCATACTGGGCCATTTCAAGCTGCAGGTCGGGAGGCATCCATCCCTCAGCTAGGCAGGGTTAAGGTCCTCTCTCTGGAGGCAGGGAAAGGCACCTTTGCTACTGCCCAGGTGCGCAGGAAGCCCTGCATAAACACTTCTTCCCTTTCCGTTCGATCAGCAAGGCTGAGAGGGAGCTGCTTACTGCAGGGCGAGGCTGCTGGCACCGCAGCCTGCAAATAACTGATAGAAAGCGAACCCGTGGCCAGTTGGCTCCCTTACTTTGATTATAAAAGAACTTAAGGAGAAAAAAAAAAAAAAAAAGTCTCCTTACTGACAGAAAAGCCTGCTCTGAAGCAGTCTGAGGACCTGTGTTTCTTTGCTCATTTAAGCTCTGGTACTGGTTCTGCCTGGAAAACCCCATCCCAGCGAGCAGCTGCACCACCACGGAAGTGTTGGGACCGTGGGTTTTGCTAACATCTGCTGAACCGACACTTTTTGCAGCCAAAGCTCCCCCGGGAGCCTGGCTGCAGAGGTCCCATGCAGGGGAGGGCCCCTTGCGGGCCCCCCGCTTACCATAGTCCATGAGGGATTCACAGCTCCAGTTGATGTCCTGCTCGCTCCGCGTGCAGCTCTCCCACAGCGACGCTTGGTGCACGTATGGCTCCGACTCCGACTCCAGCCAGCCCCTGCCCGCCAGCGCGATGATGCCCATGATGATGGCCAGGCCCAGCAGCAGGGGCAGGAGCCACCGGCACCTCCAGCAGGCGAGGCTGCACACCACCATCCTGCCTGGCTGTCGGGGGCACCTGGAGAGCCCGAGCTTCGCCGGTAGGGCAGGGTGGGGTGTCGTAGGGACGCTCCTCTGAGAAGAGAGACTGCCGGTCTGTCCGTCTGAGCTGGGTTTTAATGCGCGCCGGGGGAGGAGGGAGTCCCACCCACATTCCTGTGACTAAGCGTGGCGGCGGCAACCTGTGGAGCTGGAGGAATGGAGAGGAGAGGAGAAGAGAGGAGAACGCAGGGCTGGGTCCTGCTCCTCACCCTGCCCCTGCTCCCTCGGTGCAGTGAGGAGCAAACCACCGTCCTCTACGCTCCCTGTCCCGCACTTAACTCCTTGCTATCTGCTTCCCTCCCATGTCCAACCCCACTTTTTGGTCATGGTCAGTGGCACAGTCCTGTGTCCTGCTGGCCTTTCACCAGGGCACAGGGAAAGCCAAGACTCTCACGAGGCACTTGAACCACTTGGATGGACACCTCAGATGGCTCTAGAGTCAGGGCACATCAATATGCCTGATCTGAATTGGTGTCCTAAAATGTGTAGTGCTGCATTTTGGCCAGGGACATGTTCAAAAACAGATTCTGCTTTTCAGGTTCCCACTATATGTAAGCCTTGTTTTGACTTTTGTTTTGACTGCTGTCAGTGTTACATGGTGGGTCACTTACCTTATACCTGACCTCTGCTTGATACCCCTACATTACACCCAGCAGACCCTCCCAAAAGGCTGTCTCTCTATCTTTCTCACCACCTCTGCATGTGTCTTCTTGGTAGCCGTAAATAGCCACAGCTTCAGGTTCTTGCTGTATTTCACAAGCCCTGTCCTCTCTCCAGGTAGTTAAACTCATTTTTCTCCTCTCTGTTCACTGGATAAAGACAGATCATCGTTACCTAATGTTAATAATACTAATAGTGTTAGCCATTTTAGGTACTGAACACATACAGTATGTTGCTTAACAGTTCAAGTAGTCAGTTCCTTGCCCAGTTTTTGGACAATTTTAATGCAAATGAGAAGAAGAAAGAGAGGTGTTATTTGAGGATAGGAACATGACATTATTGACAAGGAAACAGCTCATCATAGCTAACAACACTTGTCTGGCATTAAACTTAGCATTAAATAAATGCCTGATTCCTAATGGCCATCTAACAAGTGCTTGATTGCAATTGTGCTTTGACTTTCAACCAGGCTGTGCCAGACACAGTCTGCGAGCCGTACTCAGGACTCCTGTGCCCTATGCCCTGATATTTCCCCGTCCTATTCTGGAAATGCACCCCAGAGGTGACCAAAACAAAGGTTTCCGCACCACATGACATAAATGCAGACTCAATATTTTGATCATGGGAGAAACATTTCTCCACAGTAATATCTACACACATCTCATCATGTTATCCCATTGCCCAGCTCCAATGCAAACTCTTGTCATATGAGCAGACAGGTGCCAAACAGGGGATTCAGGATGCATGTGTTTTTGGCACATAACTCACATACATTTGGTTGAGCCTTAGAGCAGCTTCAAGGCTTCAGCAAAGAGGTCAGTAGGACAGCAAATATTTGAGGTCTGAAGGGCTGAAAAAGATTACTGGGTAGGGTGGATTACATGGCTTTCAAGGAAGATGCAGAGCGCTAAGGTCTTATTGCACTGCATCAAATTTTGTTATGGTCATGTCAAACATGCTCAAACTGTGACCCATGTCAATTCCTCAGAAGATACTCAGAGGAGTTGTCTTGTGGGGAGGGCTGGTGAACCTCATATGAGTATTGATTTCTGGCAAATGCCAGGGAGTGTATTGTGATGCTGGAAACAAAACAACTAGATGATATCACCATAGGGAAGCTGCAAAAATCTCAAGCAGGTTAGCTCAAACCATAAGAAGTTTCACCAACCCCCTCAGCATTTTCTTCAAAGTTCCTACCAGAAAAATCCAAAAAGAACTATGCATACCTAAAAGGTATGTACTTGTATGTACTTGTTAAAACAATGTGAGAGAAAAATCAGACAGTGAGAAGTATTAATTCTGTCAATGATAATTAAAGTACATAATTTATATTTAAAAGTAGCTTTAAAGATTATTTGCATATTTGTTGCACAGCATGTGGCTTTCCAAAGTGTACAAATAAAAGGGTATAGCTATGAGCTATTGTTTTGCTGAAAACTGAAGAAGGTTATTTTTAAGTTGATGGTTTTAAGAATTTCCATTTCTGAATACTGTTGAAGGACCACTTACTGCTTCACTGTCTCAAGGACTTTTGCTGTCAAGTTCATATTGTCTGGCACAATAATGAAGGGCTAGTGTTAAAATCCAATCTGTCTTTGAGTCACCTATCTGGAAAAATGTAATGGCCTGCTTGTACCTGCATACTAACTTGAATTGTGACAAGGGATCAATTTACTGTTTAATATACATACATACATACACATACATAGATAAACATATGCATATATGCATACATATGTACATGAAGGTTGATTAACATGCACATATGTATATATGTACATATAATGTGTGCATTTGTGTACATATATATGCACAAAACCACTTTTGTTCTTTTGTACTTTTGTCACCTTTGTACTTTTTGTTCATAACTCCTCATTCACCCTTCAGTTCCTACCACTGTTTCTATACAATACCAATTCAAATCATAACTACCTGTGTATTGTTCTTGAAGCCCTGATTACCACAACTTGGTCCTTCTCAAATCCAACTGCATCATTGGCAGCACACAGCAACCAAAATAGTCTTCCTCGTCCGTTCCTGACATCCATGCTCACTGTTCATTCCAAATAGAGCTGTAAATAAATTTTACTTAATCTACCAGCGTGCATAATTCTTCAACACATAATGTTTGCATAGAGGAGAAAGGCAGAACTAGGTTTTTTTGTAACTATAGCAGAACTGTATTTGTTCAGTGCTGACAGGTGATTTTCAGGCAGCTCACTATCAGCAGCACTCAGAAGCAGGTACAGAAGTTTTTTTCTTTAGTACAAAAAATAAGAGCTGTTCTCTACAGCTGGAAGAGAAGCAAGGTTAAATTTCATCCATTTTGTGAGAAATAGAGCAGGAATGCACTGCTCAGGAAACTGCCCGCTTTGTTACAAGGTCAGAAGTTAGAGAGTTTCCCCGATTCAGAAATGCATGTAGAGCTGGTTGCCAGGTTTATTAGTAGCATTAATTGGCTCCCCAAGACAGCATATGGCCCTGCAGTGGTGTCCAGAGGGTCACGATGAGACTCCCACTGGGTGCTGAGTGCAGCCTGGCCCCGCTGTGTCACATCACACTGAGCCCACCAAGCCCTCCTCTGGCATCAGCAGCCACCATGGCCTGTCCTGCCTCTCCCCAGTGACCCCATGAGGAGGGAAATGCAATCAGCGTTCCTTTTTGGTTGCAAATATCTGGCTTTTTCACTGGAGACCAGAGTATAGTCCTCTTACCCTCTTACCCATGCTTCATGTCCTGCCTTTTAGTGGCACTGCCCTCTGTATGCCACTAAAGCCTGTGGTTAAGCACAGTACTGACCATTTACAGAGCGGGAACAGCTTAAGGTGAAAATTTCCCTTACACTTCTTCACATTTCTGGGTACTACTGATGGAAGTGTTGCTCCATGTGAGGAGGCATTACCACCAGGCTATAAAGATGACATATAAGGAACAGAAAAGCCAACTAGCAAATCCATCTGAAGCTGAAAGACAGCATACGAAAGATTTCTTTTTCTGTTTACCAAGGGCTTACAACACAGTCAGCAAAGTTATCTGCAGTCGGTTCCAATGTTACTTCGATTTAGTAGTGAGAAAATCTAGCAAATTAATAAAGCCATGCCTCCTGCAGCAAAATAAGCAGCTCCAGCAGCATATGTAGTTTTTGTCACCTCCAGCTTGTGTAGCCAGCATAAGCACAGAGACCAGATGGTTGTAGTCAGTTCCATGGTGCTGCAGATACATGCATGAAAAGCACATACTACTATGATCACAAGGAAAAGATGCCCAATACGTATCAAAACAAACTGAAGGTTTCCTTTACTAAATGACTAGAAATGCCTGATTCTATCTGGGCACTCGAGATCAAGCTTCTCTGTCAAATATATGTTACCTTCAGCTACGAAGATAGTTACATGTTCTGTAGTTATTATGAAAATCTAAATACTTGTCTCTTTTTTTTATTATTTATTTAATATTTTTTTTTTAGCACGGAAAACAGGATTCATAAGCCTGTTTCACAGCCACTATCCGTACATTTAGTCATTTATTATGCAAGTCATCAGATAATTTCATAATCTTTGGGACTATATAGCAATACTTTTCTCTGCAGCATAACAAGGGATGTGCCCCTCTAGTAGATGGTGCTGTGCACAGAGTAAATCATTTACTACTGCTGGCAATCATTCACCAAGCTATCAAAGAAAACCAGGCAGAGCTGAGTGAAGGTCAGAGATCAGCTCCAGTCCAGACAGGTTCTCATGGGTACGGCTTTGAAGTGGGGCGGTGGGAATCTGCAGGTTGGTTCCCAAGGGTGCATTTGGGGAGGACTTGGTGGGTGGCACAGTGCTGAGGTCACTGCTCTGTCCCACATCACAGCTGTGGGGCACAGCAGGGTCCCTTCAGGGCTGGGGTTCCCTTCCTTTTCCCATTTTATCTGAAGACAGTTTTTCCAGCCTGTTTACTTCTCAGCTAAAGCCTTTAGGAAAAAAGTAATGTCCACAGACTGAATACCTGTAGTAAATACAATTATTTTATAATTCATGGGTGTTGTCCTTCACCAGCGTCTTATGCTCACTTTCCTCAATGTTCAAGTGCCCTAATTCTACTTAATCTTTCTTCAGGCATCACAGCGGTAAGACCTCTATTTAGACACTAATTAGCATCACCAAAACAAGGTAGTCATTCAAGCCATAAAACAGGATAGGGATGCGAGGTAGTGTAACCCATACCAACAGCTCCAGCAGTATTTCCAAATCAAATTTCTCCTTCCTTATCTGTGCAGAGACTTTGCCATTATCTGAATTTAAAAGAAAGCAATTTTTCTGAACAGATTTTGTCAGTAGCTCTTGGTTGAATTCAGCTTACATTAGAAACTCATCTGGGGCTGGCGCTACTGAAATAAACTGGCTCTGTGCAATTGATGTGCCACTGAAACTGCTTCAAACGCATTGTGAAAATACCAGGTTGGATGAGCAGCACAAGAATATCAGCATGGCCCACAGAGGCTGACTAACTCTCTCATTCCAGCCTGAGACATCTTAGGTGACTCCAACTGCCTGGGAAGACCTAAAATCATATAAATACAAGGACAGTAAAGAGCCCTCCTCTTTCTGCACACACTGTGCCTCTAGTTGCCATGCAGATGGTCGGAGAGATGCCTGTGAGGTCACTGACTCAGCAACAAGTTTTCTGCACTTATGCTCTGTGTTGCAGTTAGATGAAATTCTGCCTCTATTAAAGGAAATGACAGAATCCCTGGTGGCTGGGATTTTACCCCAGAGCTCTCTAGAGGCCTCAGGTTCACTTGGATCATGTCCACACAATGTCCAAGGTCTACAGACTTGTCACTGCAACTTTTCCTCCTTTACCTCATCCTTTTATTTGTACTTTCAAAACACAAAAGAGGAAAGCATAAAATAAATAGCTGTATCACCTTTGACCTGCATGCTAATTTAGGTTTTGTCTGTAAGTCCTTTTCCAAGGCTGCAAACTGACCATCTTTGTGCATGATGCTAAAATGTGGCAATGAAGCCCTAGGAATTGCCCAGCTGACACTGGAACTATTGCTTCAGGAATGGGAACTTGGTCCAGCATGAGAAGGTTATTTTCCAGAGTTGCTAATATTTCTTTTTGAATTCCCCTTCAAAGAAAACCCATGGTTCAATGTATTCCTATATGTGAGGGTTTGCAGGTTTTCATTGATTTTAGGTTTGTTTGTTTGTTTATTTTTTAACATTTCCTATTTATTCACGGAGGTCCAGGGAAGGCTTACTCATTCTTGGAGAGCAGCACGCTCATATTTGTTATGAATTATGTATTCGCTTCAACTAAGTTGAGAGAAGATTTTTCTGGAAAATGTCATGTTTGTGCAATATCAAACACAAACATGGAAACGCAAATATTGCAGCTCAGCTTGATGTATGGGGACACCGTCAGGTCTCTGTGTCATTCTGGGAGCTGGCTTCGGATCTGGAACTCTGTTTAAGTGAGACCTGGGATTTTCCCTGCGGCTCCCATGTTAATGTTAACAGAAGAGGCTATGCACATGGTGCTGACTACCTACTACAAGCCTGGGGGAATCGGGGTTCGTGCTTCAGGGATGTCTGCTACCACCAGAGGGCAGGAAACACCTCCAAAACCTGGGGGCTGGGGGCCGGGAGGGCAGCCTCGGCCGTCCTGAGGCGTCCCTGACCTAATGCCTAAATCCCCCCCAGGCATGGCAGCCTGCTGGGCTCCTCGGGGACTCCCAGGCAGCTTCACAAAGCCCGGAGGAGCCCTCCTGGCCTGCCCTTTGCCACGAAGTCGGTCATCCCGACTTAATTCCCCCACAATTGCAGACCTCAAACCTAAACTGGAATTCGCCTCACATTTCAGGCTTAGGGTGCAGTGAAGAGCAGTATCTGTCAGTCTGTCCCCCTGATGGTGACAGGGCTGCGTGGCCTGCTCCTGTCTGGACACTCACATGATGTTTGTGCCTTTATACCTTCCACTGGGAAATCTGCACTTTCTTGTGATTGTGGATACAAGTTTGATCAGGGAGCTGGAAGCTGCTATTCTGCAGTCCATTCTTGTCACCAAGACTTTTAATATACGTGTTTAAATTGATATCTTTGAGGAAAGATCAAGTCAAATCCAGAAAGAGTGTATCATTCAAATATTTTGAGGAAAAATAAATTTACAGAAGCTTTCTATTTTACTGATATTTGCATTTCCTTGCATTAACCCATATTTACTGTCTTTGGTTTTTCCTTCCCCTTTGTAAAGCCACGCACATCTCAAGTCTACCCACACAGCACTGTAGAAGACAGTCATCTTTTTTCGCTCTTTTTAGCCTCAGCACAGGCAGCTCTTGTAAACTGCTGTCCTGGTTCCCAGCAGCAGCAGCAGGAGCTTTTGGGATAAATTTAATCTCCATGTGCATATCGAGAACCAGACAGGGTACATTTCATTGCACAGCTCCACATTAAAGACCCTGTTTAGCTTTTATAAATGACTCATCCAATAGCTCAGTCCACTGAGGCCTGATTTCTAAGAGACAGTCTGGTCTTTAAGTACATTCTCAAATGAGGGATCACGAAACCAAATTAGCAGCACATGTGGATGTGGCACTGGATTCACTCGTCATGCATGAACGTCAAGATTTTGAGTCATTATTTGCAGGGGCAAGTCAGGGGTGCCGTCTCTTACGCACTCTCTCCCAAGCTTTGTTGCATCAGGAGATGCCTCTGTTCCTTCCTGGCATTGACTCATTTTGCTATTCTATTATGCAAAACAATGTTTATAAATAATGCTGATTTTTCTCTCCCATAGCACTGGACAGATAGCAGAACTCTCTATTCATTCAGCTCCAAAACTTTCTTCATTTCAGCTTAATCACACTTAAAGGATCTACTTCCCCGTGCAGAAACAGCACTGTACCTCTTGAAATCTGAAAAGCATCTTTCTAGAACGTATTGCTCTGATAGAAGTATCTGAGTGCAGGAAGATGAAAGAGGGCATTGCAGAAGATAGTATCTGTAAATATCTAAATGAATGGGAAGAAAAATAATTTTAAAAATACACAGATACGCAGAGTTAACACAACCGTGCACGAGCAAGAGTAAAAGTGTTAGGAGCAGTAGGAGAAGGCTTGGAGATGGGGAGATGAAGGAGAAAGGAAACACCATGCCTGGAGGGAAAGTTTCCATCTTGACAAGTGTGCTGCAGGGAAGTGTTTCTTTAGCTCATGAAGTGAGCTCATTTCTCTCAAGTGTTGGTGAGTGTATTCTGTAAACACTTTTGCTTTTTAAAGTAGTAAACACTGAGCTGGAACTATCAGTTTTGAGTAGAAGAGTGGAGATGGGGGATTTGGCTTAAACGTTGTCACCAATAATAAGCAAGCACTGACGATGTATGCTTACACAGGACGAGAGGAATGGTAGACAGGGGAAAAACATCCTCATCTTTCTGCTCCTCTCTTTTTAGTTTACACATCATACAGTAGATAGCAATTAAATTGAAATATAACCTGCAGTACCGTGTGATCGGTTGGAAAAGTGAGACCACAGGAGATTTCAAGTGATCACACAATAACAGATGGGGTAATAAAACCCGGGACAATAAGGGATATTTGCGGAACAAATGAAAGATCAACTTCCCTTCTGTTGCAGGAGCAAGAAAATAGGCAAGTGTTAAAGAACAATCTAAAAGGCAAATTGATGAGGGGAGGAACATATGGCTGAGATGTAAAGTGTTAAATACACACAGAGGAAAATGTTTGTTTTTAAACCGTCATTGCAGAATGCTTGTTTCTAGCTTTTGCATGCCTTTACTTGCCATCATTTGTGAAGAAACAATTCCTTGGATGTCTGTAGTACAAAGCGTGCAGGAGCTAGGTCCAAAATGTAGGTTCAGCAAAAGCTTAAAGAAAAGCACAATAGATAGAAGAGAGAGGGAAAGAGGCTTTATTACAGCTGATCTGAATAAAAAATGCAACTGAGATCTTTTCTTCCCACACACTGTTGTAAAGGGGCTAGTGCCATTTATAGAAAGTGAATGCAATTAGAAACCAGAGGGGAATTGTCTTGTGTGAGCACTGGTACTATACTTCTCAGTGGAGGCCAAACAGTGAGGTCCAATGAATTCCATGATTCATACGAGTAGCTTAGCTAGCAAGGTCCCACAGAGCTCAGTGGGATTGTCCTGCTTGTAAAAGATAGAGCTGGGAGTTATCTGCCAGCTGCCGGCATTGCGGAGGGTGACAGGGCTGTGGCTTGAACATGAGCACTGCCCACCCACGAAACAGGCTAAGCAACAGATGTATAAACCTCTGGGCCTCAGAGCTGGATCTCGTCTTAGGCAGTTCTCTGGAAGATCAAAAGTAGAGTTGAACAGAACTGAGCTGAAAACCCTGAATTTAAAAGCAAAAAATTAATAATTCTATATTCCTATGTCTGTTTTAAACAAGTAGTTATTTCTCTTTATGCTATATTTCCCCTTTCTTATGGTAGTATGGAAAAGACATATATAGGAAAATTAAATGAAGATATATCCCTACCTACACCTCCTTTTGAATACATCACAGTGAATCTTGTCATTCATGGCAGTATAAGGCTGACAACATGAAGACAACAACACTGATGCTTATCACCTGGGCTAGGCTGCAAAGTGCTGTGATTTGTGTTCTTGGCAGAGCTTTTTTCTGGGTTGTGACTCATGCAGAGCCCTACTCTTCCAGTACTCCGCAACCTACCGTGACAAACAAGAGATTTACAGGTAAATAAATAAATAACCAGCTCTTATTATGAACCAGAATTCAACAAAGAAATTAATTTAAGGTACTAGCACATCTCTTCCATGCAGGTACATCTGGATCCTGAATCCAACATCACATCTGTGCCATGACCTGAAGCCTTGCCCCCTCTTGCTCTGAAGGCTCAGTCAAAGTTCTCCTTTTTCAGGCCTTCTTCTCATATATGGTTGTCTACCTCTAGTGATAGGCCAGTGAAGAATGGACGTTTCTAGGGAATCTACAGCCAGGGAAGAGTAGGTAGAGAGATTAGGAGAAAGAGATGAAAAGGCCATGTGATGCGTGCAGTAGGGAAATGCAGAGGCAAGTCTGGGCAGTGGGTAAGAGCTTGCTGACAGCAGCTCTATCACTGCACCCTGTTTAAGATCTTTCCAATGATATGGGAAGGGTTTAGGGTTTGTTTATAAGGGTTTCACTTTTCTCTTTTTAAAGGATGGGCACATGTGTGTGCCTCAGCACAGTTAAAAATAACCAAATGGAAATTACAAGAGTAGGTGGAAGTGTGTTTGAGATCAGGTGAAACTACTCTTCACCTTACCTGCAGCAGCAAAGCCGAGCCTGCAGAGCCTTCAGCAGCTGAACATTTAGCATGAAGCAAGTGGTCTTGTACCATCCAGTTAACGTTGACAAAGTGAATTGTTATAGGAGGCATCCACACCTCCGGACAGGAGTGTGAGCCATGCACGTGTGCCTATTTTGTCTGCACTGCACATTGTTTTTTTGCCAGCTTAATGAAGGAGCAAAATCTTGACATAATTCTAAACTCTTGACTATGAAAATGCCTTTATCAAGTGCACAGAAAAAGGACCTCAGTGTCTGTTCCAGTTAGCTAGGCTCAGGCAGAAGTTAAACATTAATAATAACAGGGGTGTTCCTGTATGATACATTAGGATGCAACCAGTTTGACAACCAAGCGACTTAATCTTTTATGAAGATACTTTTATTTGGGAGCCCATTAAAAAGCTGCCATAAATTCATCCTTTTGTTTGAACTGATGCATTAGCACCTCAAAACGTAGCAACAACATTCCATTTTCTTGAGTTTTAGAGTGTTAGGCTTTTGTGCTCATCTTTCTGAAACACTTAGTGGTTTCCTCTCCTCCAGTAATTTTATGGTGATTTTTTTTTTTTTTTGGGAGGGAGAGAAGGGAAGGGGGGACATTTTTTGTGTGCTACTACTGCAAGAGTGAAGCTCTTCCCTCAGGCTGGTTTTATTTTGCGGTCATATGAAACATTTGGGATCAGATTACATACTGGCAAGTAGGACAATGGCATTGCCATAATGAGCTGGAGGCTAATTTATAGGCTTTGCAGATGTGAATGCATTAGCATGAAAATCATGAGCAGCCTCTGCCTATAAATAAAAGAACTTACCTTTACCAAGAGATGGCTGTCCCAAAAATATAATGAGTACTATAAATTATAGACAGGTCAGATTTCAGCTTCCTTTGTATTCTTGTACGTGTTTCTCCAAGGGAGATTTTAAGACAAAATATGTAGCACAGTGCACGGCATGGCCAGTTATAATCTTTGCTGCCCAGTGCTATTACTACCTTTTGCCAGTGGCCACTCCTCCATTTGTAAGAAAAAGACCTATTCAGACTTGTCAGCAACTTCGAATAATATGTTATTACATGGCAACGCTCTGAAAAGGAAGGATGAACTGTGGGTGATGCACTGAACTGTGGCTCAGGAGGTTTTCTGCCTGCAGCTCTGCTTCAGACACAGCTCTTTCTCAGTCTGTGTGTGTGGCTTCAGGCAAATCATTTCAGCAGTTTATGCCATAGATTCTTTAGGGAAGAAAAAAGCAAAATTAAAATGTGGTTAACCTGTGCTTTCTGTCTAGATCATGCTTGGGGGCAAAGCCTGTCCTTACTGTCTATCTGTAAAGGGTTGTTTATGTTGGCACATTCTGGGCACTTCTGGTAGCAGAAATAACAAATCTCCATCATCTCTACGTCTTAGTTACAATTTCATAAGATAATTAGGAATTACCTCAGATTATTTGTTTGTTTGTTTGGTGTGCTGGCTTGTTTTGGAACTTGATGAGAAGAACTTAATGAGATTACAGTTCCTTATGTCATTGGCTCTGTCAAGTCTCAAACGCATGCACTTCTGATGTCTCTATGATAGCTTCCTGCCACTCCATACTTTCCAAAAACATTTTTAATGACAAAAGAGCAAAAGCAGCAAAACTGAGGAATTTCTACAAGTTTTGTCAGAATGCAATGCCTGTAGAGGAGAAAATCCCAAAGTACCACCTTCCTCCCCTAAACGAGAAGCTCTACAGAGAACTCAAAGAGAACTGCAGAATCATTAAATTCTATTCATTGTTTCCTAAAGACACAGTTTTTGAGGTTCATTCCAGTCAAAGAAAAATCCTCCTGAAAGTGAAATAAACTCCTGATGGAGAGAAGGCTCACTGACAGTTTTGCTTATTTTATGGGTGTATTACAGCAAGCTGAGCCATTGCCATCTGCTCTGCTCCAATTGTAAATGCAAAAAAAAAAAAAGAAAAAGGAAAAAAAAAAGGGGGGGGGAACACAAAAACAAATCACAAGAACATCAAGGAGATAAATGTGATTTAACTGCCTGTATATGCTGCTCTAACAATGCAGCTTGCAGTGAAGATGTTCTTCCTCATGATTCGGAAACAAATCATGAGGAAAACAGTTCACACATGACACTGTAAATTTCCTGCTTAGCTGGAGTTTTCTTGAAGCCAACCTGACTCCACAAGAGGGTTCAACTGTGCTTATATGAAATTATGTGAGCTTTATGTAAAGACCGTCCTTAAATATCTTTTATATTGGTTGCAGCTCAGGCAGTAAGGCACAATGGAGTGTGAATTATTTAAGGGATAATGCCCATGTTGGAGGAATGCATGAGGCAATAAATGGCTTTTGTAGGTAACTGAACACCACAGCAAGGCCGCGAGTTATCTGAGAAGCACAGAAGGCATTTATTTGTTGAAAATATGTCCCAATGCCATGTTCAACAAGGAAAAAGTTAAACAAATACAAATGTGGCTTTCTGGCCTTATGAGGACTTGGGAAATTTATTCAGCTGGCTTGTTAGTGAGCAACCATCAGAAAGCACTGAGCACTGAGGTGAACAGATTAATGGAGCAAATAATTAGGAGTGGAAAAAAAAATAACTGATGAGTTTCAGCCATGCAGATGTCAATGGAGATGTATCATCCATGGGAATCTTACATTTTGCACTCTGAGATAAATCCATATAATGACATGCAGCTTTGTCACATGGTTGTTTGGAATTAGATTTTACACGACTTTAATGTAGCAGCAATTTAGGATTTATTTTTTACTTTCATTGTAAATAACAAGGCTAGATTGTATGATTTTAACAGCACTTAATCAGCATGTAATCATCAGCCAATTTAACACAACAATCTCAACAGGATTTGCTACAGTAGAAACAGCGATTTAGTTAGAGGTCTGAGAATGGCAAGGCTCACATGAGATTTACTCCAGGTTCTAATTCCAGTTGCATGCTTCCAAAATACTCCCTAAGGTGAACTACTCACCCTATTTTCTTGTTAGCATTTGTCCACAGATAAGCTTGTTCCCTGAGGGGTCAGCCCTGAGGTGCACCTCAGGGGTTTCCTGAGCTTCGTCCCAGCTCACAGGGGGATCTAAGTGATCAACTTGTAGTCAAACTCAGATCCCTTACCATGCTGTTCTTGGACTCTGGTGTGATCCATCATTTTCCTGTGAGGGATTTCAATGGGTACCTGCTTTAGACAGTGCCTCTCTTTGTTCGTGGTCATGGCTTTGCCAGTCCAAGGAACAGTCACATCAAGGCATACTATGGCTCATGAGCCTAAGCAAGACTTGTGTGAAGTGCTGGAGTAGAGCGTACCCGCCACTTTGGTATTCTTGCTGCTTTGTCAAGCACAGAGAAAAAGATATGAATCATCCATACAGCATAATCTGAATCACTGTAATGCCCACTTAAGGGTTTTCCGTCAAGAAATGAAATTATAATCTAATGTGTTGCACTCATCTGTGGAATGCAGATTCCTGCAGAACTAGATGTATATTGCTTGTAATGGGGAAAGATCATTAATAAAAAGATTAACAAGCAATATATCTATTCCTTGAATTTCTCTTTGATTTTTTTTTTGTTGTTGTTTTTTGTTTGTTTGTTTTTTAATAAAACAGAAAGCATCAAGGCATTTGATTTTCTCTTTGAATTATGAAACTAGAGGCTTTGAAATGTGGTATGCATATGCTGCAGCTTAAAAAAACGCAAGCCTACCTCTTCTGCTGGTGTAACTCTACTGGACCATCTGCTGTGACTTTGAAGGCCCTGTGTCAGCCACAGCATCCGACGGATTGATTGCCTATGATACAGTTCTGGGATATGCATTGAATTTCTGTCTCACAGCTACATTTTGATCAATGATGAGGCACATGCAGAATACATACAGACAGTCTTGCAAATACATACGGTGGCTAACCTCTATTTAAAGCAACAGCCTTTGAGAATGAGGGCAGAGAACAGAGGAATTACTGTTGTCCTCCTCAGAAGGTATAGTGTATGTACATACCCCACAGCATCCAGCAACTGCATGAAATACGTGAGGTATGTTAACTCATGTTATTGGGGAGGATTGTAACAACTACAGGACTCACTTCCACTACTGATGAGAGGTGCTGTAATGGTGATTGGCCTTTGCTGCAGGAAGAGATCTTGATTCACTGGCCAACAACAGCAAATTAGTTAACAACATTTTGTACAAGGCTAAACTGAAACAAATAGAACCTGGGAACTTAATTACAAAATAAATAAGAGAGAGAGAATGATTTATATTTCATATATATTGCCTTTATATTTCCCTATGCAACATGCCCAAATCCTCTTATTCTGATATCTGCATTGCTATTCATTAGTGAGTCAACAATGCTCTGCTCCTCTGCACCATAAAAATTAGCTCACCCTTCACATGGGCAACTATTGGACTATCTGCTCCCGAATGAAGCAATCATTCAAGTTAGGCACTTAGTATTCAAGAAGATAACTTTTTCATCTTCTACACAGATCAGAAAAGCCACAGTATATGAAATGAACAATATTGCTATTCCTAACGACATGTTGTGGCTGTATGAAATAAAGATTGTATCTGCAATATATATGCATGTATGAAGTTGGCTGGCATCATAGGTGGGACTATCTGAAGGTTACCTGGCAACTGCCAGAGTACAATCTCATTTTCACTTGCTTTGCCAAACACTAACCGGGGCTGAAATCTCCCATCTGGATGGGAGCAGGAGTGACTGCTTTACATTTCGATCAGATTAGTTTCACTGTTTCCAGGTGAAAGAAAGAAGATAATGTTTTGCCAGTATTAATACAATTTGATAACATTTCTATGAGAAGATGTGCTGTCACTGTTTGCTGGCATGAAGAATTAAAATAAAATGTACAAGTGGCTTGTGTATCATAGTTATGCTTTTTGCTGCATTTTTGAAAACTTGCCCAAATCTTGCCAAATTTCAGAAAAACAGTTCACACATGTTTTATTGGCTGAAATATCTGAAGAGTCTTTTAATAGTTATGTGCTAATACTCTACACTGTAAGGGACTAAACACCAATTTTCTTGTATTTGTAAATCTGCACGCCTGCAGGCTGTGTGTGACACAGGAGAGCAAGTAGACTTGTTTATCTTATACCATAATGGTGTCCAAGTAATGGAGCAATGCACAAGGTAGACATAAATTGGTTGCCTTGTCCTAATAGGAGAGTACTGAAGTTACTCTAACCAAATTCAGAGTAGAACTGTCCTGCACACATGAATATGTCATCTGTCTTTAAAGATCTATGAAGGTAGGTCTTTGTAGCAAAAGACAGATGAAAAAGAAAGGATGACAGTCATTGTCACCTATTCTTTATCTGTCTGACAGCAAATCATAGCATTATTAGTTGAGACCATCACTGATTCAAGCCAAACCTCAAATATTGTTGTGCACATCGAAACATTTGTTGGTGTTTACATTTCACACAGGAGAACTTCCATGTTAAGATTGCAAAGATAACGAGCTATAACAGAAAACAATCAATCAAACAAACAAACAAAAAACACCCCTTTCTTTATATCAAGACTTTAAATCAGACAGTTCTGATGGCTGCAATTGTGGCAAGATAACATCAGGGAAAAAAGGTCCTATCATGTACCACTGAAATCTTCACTGTAAGTAGGTGAAGCTTACTTACATCAGTGATGATTACAACAGTTCTGGGAGCAAGGCTTCTTTTAGGTATGTCTAAGATCAAGCCAGCTAAATACATTCAGACAGTATCCCTATAAATAGTCATCATGCTTTAGAGGACAATCATTCTAATAATCTCCCATTTTTGTCTGTTTTTCTTTCTGCTTACCCTCAAGTATACCATAGGTAGCAAGAAATCCAGTTTGACTACTAGAAACTAGATGAATCTGTAGCCTTATTTGATCCCTATTTCCCCATATACTCATTACAGAGTATATTTGAGATGGAAGCTCCTGAAACCCAAACACAGAACTCTGCAATGCCATTCTTAGATTTTTATTATTATTATTATTTTTCAAATAGATGTTGGAAAACACCATGTCATTCTGCTAGATTTTCCATTTAACCTATTAGGAATTTCCAAAAGTGTTTAAAAATACACACTAGTATACTAGTGCTCTCCCCCAACCCTAAAAGTCTGTGTGTTTGTGTGCCTATTGCTGTAATAAGAGCTTTTGTCTGTCAATAGCCACTTTGCATTGGATTTTCAGATCATGACTTCAAGGCAATTACTGTTTACTCTTAGCAAGCTGAAAGCTGGATGCTGTATTGCCTCAATGACCGTTCCAGAAAGGATATGCCAATAGCAATCTGAGCATTGACCTCACATTGGTTAATAGTAGTAGTGAAATACAAAAGGGCATCACTCAATGTGCAAGTTCATTGGTCAGATTATAGCGGATGCTTTATTGCTGCGCTTATTAAATGTTCCAAGACAAACTTCCAAGCATATGGCTATACCACAGGTCAACTTTATTGCTAATATGCAGATACAAGTGTCAAATTCAGGAATTCAGTCCTGAGCTTAGTCATGTGGAAGAAATAGATGTTTAAGCAATTGATAGTCTGACGCATGTTGGAAGTATTGAACATGTTCTGCTTTGAGATAACAAGTAGTGTCTGCAGGGGTGAGAGCAAATGGGGAATAACAGATCCTTTGGAAGAGCTTTTGGAGTCCAAGGCTTACCTTCCTTGAAATAAATTTCTACATGTTATCGTGAAGAAAAAAAATATACTAAACTGGAGCTAAAGTATGTTCAGGAGCTAACTTGCTCATTTTTGCTTTTAAATCTTCTAAGCTGGTCTGCAAAGTTGGCCAAATAAGTACCATCAACTCCCAGAGTCAAACTACACCTCTGAGCATTCTGAGAGTAGCACAGAGAAGAAAACAGAAATTTTTCTCAAGTTTAATCTTCATATGTGAATAATATATGAATGCATACAATGAAGACTCTGGTTTGAATTTTATCGCTGTTGCATTGTAAAACTGGCAACATTCCCCTGAAACCAGAAAATTAATTTTAAACTGATCTGTCTGTGGCAGAACAGAATCTGCAAATCAACACTATTAAATAAACTTCTATTTAACCTGTCTCTTTGTAATTCTGTTTACTTTTCACTATACTTAACAAATTTAGGGATCTGTCTCAGAGGAGCCATACATTAAAATTTGAAATAGTGATATGAATATCTATTTAAAAAAAAATAAATAGGTTGAATGCTAAAACAATCTGAGCCTTTCTGGTTATATTTCTAGCACTTCAACACATTTATTTATATGCTTAACACCTAGCAGAGTATGTAAATCACAATCCATTTCCTGGCCAGCAGAGAGATGCACTCAGGTCTCGCTGACCTTTCTCAACTGTTCTTCACAAGCATCTGACAGATGTAGATGCCATGATGTCCTTGTTTCCTCATAATGAGAGTCATGCTTTCACCAAAGGCCACAACAGTATATGGCGCCAAATATGTTTAATGCATTTGTAACTTTGAATGCCTTACATTTCATACTGCAATACGACAAATTATCAGTTCAGTCTCTTTCTAGACACAGCTTAAGGCAATTATTTTTGAACATTTTGGATGTTGTAAATATATGATAGCTAGATGGTACAATCCCTGTTTTTGCATTTAGCCCATGAACGTACTGCAGTTACACATTTTTAGCTCTCTTTCCATAGATTATGACTATGGGAATCCTCTGGATTAAAGTGAGAAAAATGGGAGTTTAGCTTTTGGCCAACTTGGAACTCTTGTGATATTAACTCCATAGTTATTTCTAACTTTCTTTCCCCTTGAGGTTTTTTCAGTAGAGTCTGACCAAAGAAAGAGAGCTTTTATAGTTCAAATCTTCGTGCTAACTGTATCCTACATATTCACTCTTTTTTCCAAACTCTCTCATTTCACAGTAGAACAGAACTGGAAATGGTAGGAAGGTCAATTAGTATGACCAAAGATCATACAGGAAAAAAAGATTAAATAAAATAGTGCACTGTGGGCTGGAATAAAAATGGCTGAGCAGCTGAGGAAATACATGCTCAATGAATAAAGAATTGTAAGTGGTGTGGAGAAAGTGAATAGGGAATGCTTATTAAAAAAAAAAAAAAAGTACAAAAACAATTTATTTTGTTTATGTGCAACTCAGCTATGCAGCTTGCTGCCACGGGATGTCTGTAAAGGTCAAAAGCATGAAAAAGGTTCAAAGGGATTAGACACATTCACAGAAGAAAAATCTGTCAGCTATTACTGAACAGATAAAGAGAAAAGCCCTGTCTCAGGAAGTACCCAGTCTGCAAATTAATAGAAACTGAGGGAATTTACCAGAGGATACCAGAGGAAGGGATACTCCTTCTATCCCTGATAAGAATCCCAACTAACCTCTGTCATAAATGAGCTCCTGGGTAAAAAGGACCTTGATCTGACCCAGAATGGCTCTTTCGTGTTCTTGATACCCTCGTTGATTGCCTTTGCAATTCTATGGGGAGATGAGAAGATTATGGTAGATTGAAGGTAGTTAAGGGGATTTTTGCTTTTAATTTGCCTTTGCAGAAAGTATGTCTCAGCAGAGCCAGAGAGTCTAGTCTCATATTTCTCTCCTGACATGGATCTCAAGACTTTACTTTTGCTTCAAGTGTTCTTTACAGAATAAACCATGTAAGGTTATGTTGAACAGGCATTGCTGAATATATGCTAGCTTTATTCGCAGCTCCCAGCCTGGAGGGTTTTTCTCCTTAACTCTCTAATCCCTGCTCTCAGCAGCACCCTTTGCCACTGCACTTTGTAGTATTTTGCCTTTGTTTAGCCAGGTCATGCTGCGGAGGGTGCAGAAAGCAGCACCTGACAAGGAACAACCTCACTGAGCATTCAGCTAGCCTCTGGTAACTCACTGTGTAATCAAGCAAAAAATGACAGATGCCACCCTATCATCAATGACGTGGTAAAAGTCTATATAACCAAGACTAAAAGCAAACCCTAACAAAGGTCTTGCTTGCCAAAGTTCTAGTGCCTTTCAGGAGAGGGAAGAAAGGGTACCTTCCTCTGTTATCAGGTGTCACAAAGGTGCGGGTGAGCCCATGTTCCAGCTACACCCATTTTACTACACATTTTTGAGCAATTTGTCCAGCATAAGTGAAGCCACGTGTGCAGAGCTTCCTGAGGAAAACTGAGCCCAAGGATCTTTTGCAAGTCTGGTCACTGGTCAATGGAGGGGAGGGAGAGGCAGCACCTCTCGGAGAGGACTAATTCTGAGAAATCTGGCTCTGTCCCCTTTTTGAGCCACGGAACTGGGTGGGTTTTTTTTGTGTCATTGGAGGATATTTATTTGCATTTCCTACTTAGACTGGATTTTTTTAGGAACACAGCCCACCTCTTTAGTCCATACTGCCCAATGTCTGTTAGTGTACAATGAGATCCTGACCAAGCATGTTGTTAAACCAGCTAAAGCACAGGTAACATGTCATCATCACAGAATAACGTGCTTTTTCCTGGCTTTTCAACTATACATTTAGTCCTTTTTTTAGGATCTCAAAGACTACAGTGACAGGGCAAGTGGGTGCATGGATGTTACAGCCATATGCTGTAGAGATTTAAACCAGCATCACATAGCCTTCCTTGGCTACTGGAAACAGCAGAGCTGTAGTAGCACGGAGGCAAGCATATACTGCTCCTTAACTCTGCTTACAAGCCTATATGGAGAATTGCACTAATACAACTCTAGCTCTTCAGGTATGTTGAGTAGCATCGTGTTGCTTACACACTTCCAAGCTGTTTTCAGTCACGGATATATCCTGGAATATAACCTGCATTCATGTAATGCAAAAGATCAGTAGCACTGCCAAGTGAGAGTTCTGGAAATGGCCTGCATGCCTGCCTCTGCGAGTTAGTGATATACAACTACCGCATCCTGCAGATATGAGATCTGCATAGATCCTTCTGACTTCCAATTGGACAAGCCTCGAGATGTGCAAGGGGCTAGAGATGAATCCTATGTAGCTTCTCCCACTGCAGAAGGTTGCTGGCTTTTGACAGCCAAGCCATGGCAAGGAGAACTTATGAGCTACAAGAGTGTGACCATGCTTCATTCTCCCTGCCCTGTACCTGGACTTCTACCAGAACATGGTTACTGTGTATTCATGTGCTTACTAGAGACAACAAAGACTGATGATCTGTTCATGGAGATGGAACGCCTTACATGTATATTATAAGTGTCAGCAAACAGACTCACGGTATCCTGAAATGCATTTCCTTGGGAAAACTCATCATGGCGTACTTGTTTTTTCATCTGCATTATCTTATAGGCATATCTTAAGAGGCTCTTGAGAGCCTGAACATGACCTTTGGTTCTCTCACTCTGCTGACTACATCTGGGAAAAAAAAAGTGTTTAGCAGCATGATGGAATTTTATTTATTTTATTTTAGCAGCATGGAAGTGATCGGACAGTGAATAATGAAATAAATGCAAGTTTTGATTCAGTGACATCAGCATCTATGAAAATGCTGTAGCTCTGGTAAGGATTTCTGCTGCAAAGTGTTTCCTGTAGAGACCACAATGAAATTAACTATTGAGTTTGTTTTATGTATCAGGAAAATGATCTAAAATTCCAAACAAATTCAGTTTCATCAGTGGCTTCCTGAAAATAGGCAATTAGTTATTTATAATGAATAGACACATACTTATCTATCAGTATTCTATGGGTCCAAATTATCTGTGGTATATCATTTCTATATTAAAAATACCTCAAACACCATCACAGTGGAAGGTGGTGAGGCATGGTCAGATACAAGAAACTCCGGGAAACTGCTTCCAGTTGCTTAGAGGCTGGTTTCACCCTGGAATCTGAAGCATAAAGGTCTTTCTGTCAGTGCATTTTTTTTTTTAATCCTTAGTATTGTAACTCTAGACATTTCCTATCCATCTACAGACCTCTCTGGCATCATTTTAAATCCTTTTCTTCAGACACAAGTTTTACACCCTGGCTTTAAAATGCAGCTATGGATTATGCATTCATTATACTTCCAAGCACAAGCAGGATCAACCCTTGTAAGACTTTGGATAAGGGACAGCCTCTGAAAGCCCGATATCCTGTGGGAAATGCTACGGCTGATTCACCGGGAGCCAATATTCTGTATGGTAATTCACCCTTGGTACTCTTCCAATTAGCAGCAGGAGACATAACCGCTAAGGCAGCCAGCTGCTACCTGCGCTGCCTCCCTTACCTGCTGTCTTCCTTCCCTATCTTGTTTGTCCTCCCGTACCTTTTGAGAGATAACGCATCCTGCAACAAGGCAACGGCACCAAAGCCGTGACTGAACATTCAGTGGTGCAGTCACACAAAGAGCAGGCTGCGTTCCCTAGGGATGAGGCAGGGAAACGAGAAAGTGGAAAGGGAAGGAGTTCGGGCACCCCATGGCCAGGAGGAGGAGGAGGAGGAGGAGGAAGGCTGGAGCTAGCTCGCTGGGGGCACAGGCGGTCGCCATGGCAGCCGGCCAGGCCGCAGCCTCCCCGCCACGCTCCATCCTCCCCGGGCGGGGCCAGGCTCAGCCCCAGCCCGGCTGCGCCACAGGGTGGTGGAGGAGGAGGAGGAGGAGGAGGAGGAGGAGGGACTCCGGCTCGGCACCGACTGACGTGTCCCCGTTATGGAGCCCGCCGTGATTCATCAGCGGCGGCGGGGCGGCAGCGGGGAGCCGCGCACCGGCCCCGCGTAGGCACGGCTGCGGCGGGGGCAGCCCCAGCGCCGCACCGCCTTCATCCTCCTCCTCCTCCTCCTCCTCCTCCTCCTCCTCCTCCTCCTCTCCTTCCTCCTCCTCCTCCTCCTCACCGCCCGCTCCCGTGCCCCCGCGGCCAGGCGAGGAGCCCCGGGGAGGCAAGATGGAAGAAATCCTGCGAAAGCTGCAGAAGGAGGCGTCGGGGAGCAAGCACCGGGCCATCAAGGAGAGCTGCACCTGGGCCATCGGTACGGGGCGGGGGCGGTGGTATGGGGCCGGGCAGGTGGTATGGGGCCGGGCAGGTGTTTGTTATGGGGCCGGGGGCAGGAGGGCTCCCCGCACAGGGTGCGCAGCCCCGGGCGGCTCCGGGCTGGGCTTTGCCGGGGGTCTGCGAGGCCGGCGGGGGCGTCGTCTGCCCCAAGCTGTCTCCTCCGAAATCCTAAATCTCCCCTTCCGAAATCATCGCAGGTGAAGGAAGCCCTAGGACTGACTTTTTTTTTTTTTTTTTTTTTTTTTTTTTTTTTACTGCTGGCTTGTGTTCTGACAGCTTTTTGAAAAGCTGCATTTTTATTTTGGCTGGATGCAATGAGCTCTTCTATTCTTGCTGTGTAATGGGACTAATAATCACTGATAGGAGCTCCTCCAAGGAAACACAGGCTTAGGTGAATTTCAGTGTGGGTTGTCTGTGACTTGAGGTGCTTTTGGCACTAACTGTTTGGAGCTTTAGCCAGCAGGATCCTTAACTTACATCAGCAAGACCGTGATACATAACATTGCTTTAGTTTTCAAGAGATGGCAATCTTTATTTTTTTTTATCTGTTATATTGGTTATAGCAGAGTTTGTGAAATCTCACACCTGTTGCTGTCTCATTGCTGGCCCTGCAGTTGGATGCTCTGCAGATTGCTCCACGGATTTGGGTGTTATCCTTGCACAGCAGCCATGCCAGCATCCTCCGTGCTGTTCTAGTTTCAGCAGACGTGCTGCTGCTGGAGTGCTGATACGTGAAAGGGAACTCACTGAGCAAAAGATGGTACTTGGTGCCTTCTCATTGGGTGCCGGGTGTCCTGATAGCCACGTAAATCCTACAGGCGGCTGCGACTGTTGTTCTGTCAGGTGCAGAAGGCATGAACCTGAGGATCATTGGTTCAGAGATCGTAGCTGGATGTAAGACTAGGGTTGAACTCAAAGTCTCTTTTAAAGATCTTATTGTTTTCTTTGATCACGCAGAAACCTTGGATTCTCCTGATGCTGCTGTCAAGATCCCTCCATATCAGCTAAGGTAAGAACACGTAATGTTGAGACTGGTGGAGCTGTGAGTATTTGTAAAATTGAAGTCAAAATTGGAATCACAAACTAAGTAATTAGGAAGGGTCTGAATCTGCGTGTTTTTCTTAGTTTATATATACATATTTCTAGGTTAGTTGTAATGAATACTTTGTGTCCTTGGCTTCCATTTGTGAATAAACTGTAAGGAAAAGTATTAAAATGGGCAGCAGTATCTATAATGCTGATACTTGGTTAGAAAGGAGGGCTCTTCTATGGTCTGATACTATTTGTCTTCCAAATTACAGTCTTCAGAGTGACAATGTGTCTCAATCTTTTCAGCGTGTATATTTTCTTTTAAGTCTAGATCAGTTCTTGTTTACTGAAAATAAGTATTCTAGAAACAGAAACATAATATATAGCCAGGACAACGGGTAGGAACTTAAATAATATAGTTCCTATGACTGCTTCTTCCTTTAGTCTGTTAGGTTATCTTGAGTAAGTCTTGTCCCTTCCTCTTGCTTTCATTTGGCCACCTATAAAATGGTGGAGGAGGCACTGCCCCCTTTTGTAAAGCTATTTAGTATCTCATTTTAGCAATTGATTGCTATGGAGAAAGTACATAGCCAAAATCATTCACTGTCCCTCCCAACGGACTCACTAGGAAGCATAACAGAAACTAGCAAGTTCAGTGCTCAAAACAGAAGGATGCTACTTCACACAGTTTATAGTTAAGATGTGGAATGCTTAAACTTCTCTTGGTAGAGAATGTCATCGATGCTAAAGGTTGCATTGGTTCGAAAAGCACCTCAACAAATCCAGGGAGGAAGTTGATTGAGATCTGTTACATGCAAAAGTACCCCTTCTAATTCAGAAGTATCTTGGCAAGAGATAATTGAGCTTGTAAGAGAATATGTAGGAGTGTTGCTATGAATTTGCGCTGTCCTGTAGTCTTTCTGGATAATCACTACTAGCTGCTGACAGAAGTGATGCTTTTAACCACAGTATTACTCTCCTGGGAGTATTTTTACCACCTCATTTCTCTACACTGCTCTGGGTGCAGCTTTGTGCAGGGAAAATTACACAATTGGAGAGGTAGCAAGAGAACTGCTCTTATTCCGGACTAGTCATCAAATAGGGAAGGAATAAGAGCAGTTCTCTTGCTGCTCTGCATGACTGCCAGCTACAGTGTCCACAAGGGGCCTGGTGTCAATAGGGAATGGATGTAGCACGGGTCTGACATGACCAATCCCAGATCCCTGCGTTTCTGACACGGGTTGAACAGCTGAGAGCAGTTGGATCAGTAATTCCCAGTAGCTCCATTAGAATTAGATTTTTCTCAAATTACAGTGCAAAACAAACACTTAACTCTTTATCTTTTCATTTATCAGCCTCTATACTTAATACAGAGCATGGTCTTTTTGTATATAAGTACTATTCTCATTCCGTAAGACTGTTAGCTAGCTGTTAATACATTTCTTTGTTTTTTCACTACCTCTTCACAGATGCATCTTCCTTTTCTTCTTCTTCCAATGTTTTAATGTTGTATTTTTTAGTTAGCTTTTTTTTTTCCACTGTAAATCCTATTTATTTTTTATATAAAGGTAATACTTTGGCAAGTGTAGCTGTGAAGCAAGTGTGTGTGGTGGAGGGTGGGTTTTGTTTCTTAACAAAATAAACAGTATGTTAGAAAACTTGAGTAAAAGCTTTAGTAATGTGGTCTTTATGATGTAGGCACTGATGTAACCTCAGATGGTGCCTGAGAAATACTAACTTCCCCAATACTCTGAGTTTATTCTTCATTTTCTAGCAAACTACTGTTAAGTTTTTTCCAAATGAGCACTCTGGGCCAGTTCTTGGGTTGGAATTTGCCTTTATAATGTACCAGTGAAAATGTGATAAAAGCTCATCTTTGCTTGGTATTTGTTAAAGAACAGCACCATGACAGCTTGGTCCATAACACTGCAAAAGGATAGCCTTGAAAATAGGGCAAAGACAAAGACCAGAAATACAGCCGAGATAGATGTACCATGGAGAGATCCCAGCCGTGCACCGTGCCTTATTTCGTCTTGATCGGTGGCAGATTGCATCATCTGTTTAAACACACACCAGCCTTTGGCTGCTTACCCACCCCGAATCTGCCATTCACACCTTTTCTGCTGTAACATTGTTGGGAGTAGTAGCAGAGCCTGGGATGTAGTCTAGAATACCCTGTGGTGCCAGAGTTAGTGTGTAGGTATGTATCACTTTTCCATCTAGTGACCCTAGCCCACAACTTGGATCTGAAGTCCATAGTTGCAACATGCTGAAGGTATTAAAGACAATGTGGAAGGTAGTTCAGGAGAAGAATATGTGTCTGTGAGGTCTCTTCCAAGAATAGCAGCTAAATGAATGTTTTGAGTCCTGTATGTGAAGAGAGAATATTCCAACTTGTTTAACAGGAAATTTTGGTGTGTCCTTAGAATATACCAAATACAAAGAAAATACGTCAGTATTTTCCTACATTATAATTTGCCAATAATCACTATCTGGGGCACATCTTTACTGCATAAGAATGTGGGACAGGGATTCATGAGCTGTCATGTCCAGTTGAGGTGGATGCTGGCTCACTTCCAGAAATAGCAAATCTGGTAAGTACCTCAGTCAGTTTCTCTTTCTTCACAAAGCAGCATCTGGCTTCTGCTATCAGCAGCTATTTGCTTCTGCTGGTGTTTGTGCCTTTTAATGGAATCACCATGCCGTTACTTAAATCCTTTTCCTTCTAGAACTGAATAATGATTTCTGCTCACAAAAAAAAAAAAAAAAAAAAAAAAGAGAGAGAGAAAGTGTAAGTTATTTTCTCTGCCTAACTCCTTTCCCTCCCTCCCCCCCCCCCCCCCCCCCCCGCCATTTCCATCCTTTCCCCCTTAAAATATGAAAGGACATTTGCGGCTTTTGAAACCACAGTTTTAGACGAGTAGTGGTCTTTTATAGTGTTTTAAGACAGTGGTCCTAGTGTGAGGATAGGAGTACAAAATGTTTCTGCATTTCCTCAGCTGACTAAATGAGTTCAGGTATTTCACGTGTATTAAGTAAGCTGCATGCTTATCTCTACTAGAGTCCTGGGGTAGACTTTCTTTGTCCTGGGTTGCTCTCATCTGTAGATTCTTCTCTTGTCTTCAGCCCCTATTACTGAGCATAAGGCAGGCAATGCTCAGTTTTTTCCTGAAGTCCATGCAATTATTTAGCAGGCTCAGCTGTAGCATTTGTATGGGAACTGTTTCCAGCATTTGTCTGGTGGTGGTTTAGACAGCACATACCTGCTATGTTTGGAAGCACCTGGGATACTTTTTCCCCAAGGGAATGTGGTGATTGGATGTTCAGCATGGAATGTCATTTTTTAATTAGTTTAATGGTGATCTATTGGGCATGTCTTCGGAGAGCTAAATGAGACTATTTTGCTGTTCAGCTTCCTTTGATGTTAATTGGACTTATGAATCCAAATCCCAGTTAATGACCTTGAATATTAATTCTAGAGAGGGGCATTATTTAAATGACTCACTTCCTAAAGAGTTACAAATCTCCAACAAATATAGACTTCCCCACCGAGTCCCATCAGCTCTGCCTTGAGGTAGAAATGTGTGTGTGCTTCTTTAGTACTTTAACCTCTGAACAGGGTGTTGAGTAAGGGTGTGAAATAGTAAAGACAATTGGAGTGGACTGGGATGAGAATGCCCTTAAGTTAGTTCAAGATTTTCCCACAGATGTCCTCTGAATTTTTGAGAAGGAAGAGTCATAGCCCACCTGGGCTGTTGTTGCAGTAGAATGATGTTTTTTGATGAACAGGTGTTGTGAAAATTACATATATACTGAGTGCTTGAGGAGACTGGGTGAATAACAGAAGTAATGAATTAGGTGAAAGGAATTGATGTGCTGATATTTTAATTGGTGAACTGATCATGGAAGATAGCTTAAGAAAGAGCTTAACTGTCAACCAGCAATTTGCTACTAAGTTGGGCCACGTTCATTTCAGTGTTTTTCAAATGCCAAGTTCTGTCCTAAGGCCAGCCACCTATGCTGAGCTGGTCTCTCTTTTTGGCTAATTCCTGGCGAGTTTCTCCATTGTGATTTTTAAAAATATGTTCCATAAAAGGTAAATGAACAGACACAGAAAACAAGTGTTAAAAAAGAATATTTGATCAAAGCAGATCATCATTCATGAGGAAATAATATGTATACACACACCAGAATAAAATAAGAGTCTAGACATTGCTTAACAGTCACATACCACTTTAAAACAAATTAGTTAAGCAACGGGCTTTTAGCATGCTTTATATAATTGCTATGCCTTATAGGCTGTATAAAACCTAGTGGCTTTCTGACAGTGTGGACTTGGTCCTGCAAAGAGGAGATTGACTGGGACTTGTGAGGGGAGCCTGTGGTTTGGTGGCTAGTTTAGCTGCTGTGCGTTGGTGTTGCTATCCCCACTGGAGCCTGGAATCTTGCATACAGAATTTCTTGCTACATCCCTGCTGTAATTTGTTTGGAAAAACATTTTGACAATCAAGAGACTGTGTCTCATTCTAGGACATTTTTGCACTTTCCAGGTCTTATTGTTATCCTATTGTTACTGCTTTTTGTGGTTTGTTTGTTTTTTCCTCTACCCTTTAGCCAGTAGAGCGGAAACATCATTGCAGACTTGAGTTTGGGCTGTTGTTTCTTTCCTCCTGGAGAAATGTGACTGAAAGCAGATGATGATGCATAGACAAGATTGTCAATAGCATATGCTGCTGTCAGTGCCAGCTTAAAGTTTCCCCTATGGACTTTAAAGTAATGTCTGAGACAGGTTGATGGGTGAAGTGTTTTGGCACGGTAACTAATCCCGTTTGCATTCCTTCTTCACAGAACCGGAAAGGCCTTCCAAATGCTTACTTATCTCTTCAGCATATCTGTACACTGGACATTTCTGTACTGTAAAGTTTCAGGAAGTACTTGAAATTAAATGGAGGAACAGGCTCAAGCATTCAAGACCCCAGTTCTGTGTGCCTAATCAGAGAGATACACAACCTGGCCAGATCCTGGCTTTCAGAGGTGCTGAGCATTAGTAAATCTGTGTCAGAAGCAGTGCCTGTATTCACTACTGCAAAAGCTTGCATCCCTCTGGTATTTCATATTGGCCTCTCAAAACTAGCCAGCTCTTCTGGGGATTAGAGCTGGAAAAAATCAGGAGTTTGTGGTGAGCAGGGTTGTCAATCATAACCAGCTTCTGTCCAGTTCTGTGTATTGTGTTTATGTCCAAGTGTCGTTCATCTTGGTGCTAGTTTCTGAGGGCTCCTCCTTGCATTGGCTTCCCGGAGTTTCCCCTATTGCTTTATTTGGGAGTGGTTTATGAGCGTAGAGGTTGACTTGACGAGAAGAATGGAGTGGGGAAGGAGTAATGACTGAGTTGTGTGTTGTTTTTTTGTTTTGTTTTGTTTTGTTTTTTCAGGGGGATGTTTTGGACATATCTCTCTGTGTTACACTTTATTAAAACACTGCTTCCTGCTCTTGGTGCCACAGCCACCTGGCAGTAATTCCTCCCAGGCTTTCCTCCTGAACCTGACCGCTGGCTGTGTGGCTCATGCTGCTCAGCCCTTGCAGAGCCGCTGTCTGGCGTTCAGCAGGTGGATGATGAGCTGCCTGGGAGGCATCCGGCCAAGAAGAGGTTTTACAGGCAGTGTGGTTTGCTGAGCTGCATCTCCTCTGTTGTCAGTCTGGATCCAGACCTCTGGGGGCACTTACAGTTTGGTGTATTTGAGTGGTGTACGTGCTCTGATCTCAATTTTAAGAGCTGTATTCCCAGCTCTGGCGTGCGTGGAGGGCGTGACTAAGTGTTGGGAAAGGCAGTGCAGCACTGTCTGATACTGTATTTGGATCAGTCTGGGTGTTTATTCTGAGATATGTAACTGGCCCAATTTCTTGCCTGATGGGTGGGTATTTTTGGCTCAAAAGAGTTTTGCATCTGTTCTGGGATCACAAAAGAAAAGTGTTGGAGAAGAAGGGGGTGTACAGGGCCAGTGTCTGTTATGCGTGTCTGAATTCTTGCTGTCGAGGCGAGGTTTTGGAAATGTTGGAAGGCCTCCTGATCTAGGAATCCCTAAAAACCTGTCAGCCAGGCTTACGGCTCTTGAAGGTATCAAAGGAAGTTTGGTATTGTCATGGGGAAAAAAGTGCATGGTTTTTGAAACATTATTTCTGTTACTCTTATTTGGGGCCAGGGAAAGGTTTTAAAGGATAGTGGCTGTTGTTTCATAGGCTAACTTCCTGCCCTTCCTGACACTTTTTGTTGCAGTGAACCTTAATATTTACCACTGCATTGGCTCTTTGTACCTTTTATGGGTTTTACTGAAAGTCCATTCTAGATTTATGACAAAAGCATGCTGTTGCTGTATGATTTAAGCAACTTGTTCAGTGTAGGAATAGCACCAATAAAGGATTAAAGCAGTCAGATTTGAACATTTGTCCAATTTCTAACAACTGAAATACTGCCCTCAGGATCTAAGGATGATAATAGGACAGCAGTGTGTTTTAAACTGCTGATGGCTTTTAATACTTGAAAAGGTGAAGAAAGTGAGAAAATCAGGAAGCTGTTGATAATTGCCTTAGAGAAAGAAGCATGGCTGGGGGTGAGGATCCAGGGGGTGTAAGAAAAGTGGCTCTGGAACTGTGTGAACTGTTTTCCTTAAAAACGAGGCTCAACTATGCTGTGGTCTTTGTTGTGCTGTGCAAGTCACGACTCTTATTTGTTTAGAAAATGAAGGGGTGAGTGAGAATAATAAAGGTCTTTTCTCACAGTTTTTATTTACCTTCCATAAAAGGCAACAAAGCAGCAGGAAACATGCTACCTTTGGTTTCTTTGAATGCTTGTTTGTTTAAGGAATTGAGCGTGCTAAGGTGCAGGGAGTGTAAAATACACAATGCATTGCAAATGTGATGGTACTTTTAACAACTATCCCCTAGGTCTGTCAAGATTTAAGATTGCACTGCTGTGAAAGTTGAATGAGATTACAGGTTGCAGTATTAACCTTCAAAACATATCTATAACAAACAGAAATATACTTCTTCCTATTTTTCATCAAACTTTTGAAACTAAGTCATCCAGCTGCAATGGAGAAAATAGGGTCATTAACGGGATGTCTATGCTGCTCTATCTCTGTGTTTCTTTTCTCTGTCGCTCCTATCATACATGTCCCAGCATTGTAAATTTCTGTTGGATGTTTAACTCTTGTGAAATGCTTTATTTGTTGTTTTCAGGGTACTGAAATCTTGAAACAAACATTTTCAGTGGAAAACCCTCAGCTTCCCTTCCAGGCTCACCAAATGTGAGGAGGAGATTGCATGGAATAGCTCGATCAGCTTTCAGAACTGCAGGCTCAGCTAGTCCAGCGTGTGCTCTGCCTAAGGCTAAGGATGGACGCAGTGATCCTCACCTCATCTTTATGCTGTGCTTCACATGATAATAAATAAAATCGATGAAAGGATACAGATTGTTCTATGATGAAGACCTTGTGGGGTTTACATGTGTCATCAAATTCCTCAAGAGCAGAATTATTAAGTGGCTGTCATACCTCATGCACAAAGGGCAAAAATCTACTGGGATGGATGTTTTGGGGAGAGTGATGATAATGTATCACAGCTACAGCTTCGGAGACTGGAAGCATCCTGATTAGCATTTTACCCTTGTCCGCTTTAATATGTGTATAATCATTTGTTGACTCCCTTCTCTCAAGCGAAGGTACACAGCGTGCTTATGTTTTCTTATGTTTTTTCTCTTGACAACAGTATCAGGCTACTATCTGGGAACTTTGTGTTAAAATAAAGATGTTATTAGTCAGTGTTGCAAAGAAGCAGGCGACCTTAAAAGCACTCTCCAGCTGAGTGATGGTTCTGAGCTGTTTAATTGTTATAGTCGGTTTGAATTCTGTTGTGTCAGCCGCCTTAGGCTAGATTGAAGATTAAATTGGTTACGTTTGACTTTCCCATGAAGTATGTAGACCTATACTTCTGCTATTAAGGCAAATGCATTTCTCTTGGAAACTAAGTAGGTAATAAAAAATTAACCTTTTTAATACCAAGAGGCATTAAATTACAACCTCATTCAATATTTCTGGTTGAATAATTGTTCAAGTTCTAGCTATCAAACTGTATGAAGCTAAATTCAGGCATTGTTTCCCTCTTCCTTTCTTGTGTGTCATAAAGTTTCCTCTGATGTACAACTCATGCTTCCCTCCAGAGACAAATTGATTGTAGGGTGACGATATTACTCTGTGCCTTGGTTTGTAAAGTAAAAGCACTGAAGGGATGAGGGAATACGTGAAGTAAAAAGGAAGGAAATACAGAGCTGGAGGAAAGACCTAGCGGGAACTTGGAGAGAGCTGATGTCAGCAGTTCAGGTGAGGGAGAATCAGGGATGGATAGAAGAGGAGAGCTAAACCTCACGCCGTGTGACAAGAACCCTTTTCATGATACGTGTGCAGAAGAGTTTTCTACTGTGTAGGCAGAAAAAGAATGGCATAAAAAAAAAAAGAAGCTGCAAGCGGTGAGGAAGAAAAATGAAAATGCTTTCAGCAAGAAGTTACGAACTTTTATTAGTGAGGGTGGAATCTCACCGGGTTATGTGGGGGAATCCTCTTCATAGGAAAAGCATGCTCACAAGCGACTCTCCTTGTCTGAGTAAGCTGAGTAAAATCCTGGCCCTGTTAAAGCAAGTCAGAATTGATATCAACTAGTAAAACATCAGTGTCTCAACTTTTTTTTAGGACCTGTAAACTTCAGCACTGCTTGTTCTTATGCAGTGCTGTAATGCTGATGTCTCACAGTGCATGGTTGTCGTAAAGTTTTCTGTTTGTTTTGTTCTGCTTTTTTCTTCCCCTGAAAAGGAGGGTTCTCACTGGAAGGCTTTGGTTTTAGAGCAGTAGGATAAAAGACAGTTCTGTAAATGCTATCCAAGATCTTGTATTTGCAATGACATGGCAGTTGTAGTCATTTGGTCTGACTTGCTGCACTGAGGCTTGAGAACTTGCCCTGTGCTTGTATGCTGTGAGCTCCAAACTTGTCTTAAGCTTGACTGTTAATAGTCTTCATAAGTGGGACATTCATGTTTCTTCTGTAGATAAAATTAACCACTTATCTTGAACATGAGCAAAGATTGAAAATCTGTTTTCTTCATGAAGAGTTGTTGCTTGAAAAAAGTAGTATTTATTTTCTACTTCTCCAGGGTTTAAGTGCTTCCATTTTGATCTGTAAAGTTGTTTCTGGACTCTTTTGTTTTCCTATGGTGGCTTGAAGAACGTTGACAAGAATTACGGATGTTTCTATTTCTACAAGCCTATGTGTTCATATTGACCCTGCTGGAATTTGTTTTACACAAATTAAATCCATACCTTTCATGTGAGGACAATATTTGCCTGTGTTTAGTGTACTTAATGGTAACAGCTGGGAGTATGTCCAGAATTTTGCGAATTTATTTTTACCGTTTATTTTCTCGTGGTGGGCCAAATTTTCTGCTTGAGTGAGTGAGGTTAATGGAGTTGCATGCTGTGAGAGTTTGTTCCTTTTAGCAGCCAGGACTGAGGAGCCCTTCTCCGCTGTCAGTGCTGCTCTGACTGAAAAATGTCAGGCTCTGGCTACGACTGTGTTGCTGCCTAACAAACAGCTTATTGGAAAAATGGCAACAACAGTGAATCAAGTCATTACCTGTTCTTTGACTGGGTTGTGAGCTATCCTGCAGAAGGCAAATTGCATGCTGATAACTAAGGTAATCAGCCCCGAGGTTCTGAGTTTTTCTTCTCCGATACAATTTTCAGGGCAAAGATAACGCAGGGAGATGTTGGGAAATGGATTAAAAGGAGATTAAAACAACTAACGTGGTTTAAATGAAAGGAAATAACTTCTGTGCTGGTTACAAATACCTGGTTCGTAGTGCCCCTGCCCTGGAGTCAGTGTGGTGGAGGTGATGGTGGGCCCTCGGCTGCGTGCTGGGCACTAACAAGAAAGAGTTAAATGTGCTGTTCCCTGTCATCGTTATGATTTTCATCCTGAGATTGAATAATTAGCCATTATTCTCTCAGCTTTTTCCACTATAATGAGGATAGAAAGATTTTATGATCTCTTATTTAAAATAGTCGGCTGCCTTGCCCTGCCTGCCCTTTTTGGCACTGTGTTTTGACTGGCCTGTTGGATCATCCCTTGTGACAGACCTGCAGGGTAAGAGGCAGGTTGATGAGCTGTGGCACTCTCGGACTATTAGAAAGGTTGTTTTTACTCAGAGTGCTGAACATAAAGGCTATTTACCTTCCCATGGCTCATTCTGCAGTTCATGAAGCTGTCAGTGGTGGGCTGGGGTGACTCAGGAGGGACAACCTGTGCTCCTGAAGATACTGCTCCTGGGTGCGTGCTTGCTTCTGTCACTGACATTTTTGCTTGACCCTGGGCAGGCCACTTGGGATTCAGTCCACACACCACAGAGGTCTAGTGGCAAAGCTCCAGCTGGCCTCATTAGGAGCTGAGTTTTTATCTGTAGTGCTCTCTGCTGACTCTTTTGCATGAAACAAGGTCCACACTTACCATGCTTATTGCCACACATTATTATTTTTTTTTTTTAAAACTGAGCTCTTTTGGGAGCACTACTGCATGGACATATGCAAACAATGTTTTCCAATGTGTGATGTAGATTTCAGTATAATATACTACTTCAATCTGAGTGCACTTTTTCTTCATTGTCAGTCTGTCTTTATACAATCTAAGCTTCCTTCCAGCTTCCATTTTCAGTACTTTGTTTCATGTTCGTGACTAGGGTACCATATCCTGAAGCTTTTGGTAGCTTTCTCTTCTGCAAGTCAGAGGTGCCCCTTTCTGTTCATGCCCCCTCAGTGTTGTACCTGACTCACCTCGTTCAGGTTTAATCTGGTATTTGTGCCAATATCTGTAAGGGTATGTGTGAACACCTGCCCGTATCAATAAGGAAACTTAGGTGTTCCAGTGTGAAACTGGAATCTCTACGGTAACTTAAACAGAAAACATACTTGTTTTAAAGTATATCAATGTGCACTAGCTTATTCTGAGAACTTCACATGAAATGTCGTATATGTGTAGCACCATGCAAGCTGAATGAGTTGTCACTTGATAGTATAGACCTGCACGTGTGGGAGTAAGCAATGTGATCCTGTGGTAGGGGACCATGGGACCACTCAGAACTGGCTGCTGCCGTAAAATGGCTGCAAGGCATAAGGGAAACTTCACTCCCTTCCTTAATTGCATTCTGAGACCAAATTATGGTTGATGTTATCTCTTGTGCAACTTTATTGAATCCAGTTTTTAATGGTAGATCTTAATAAGGACCAACTGTGTTAATTTACATCATCTCCCGTTCTAACTGAGGATTGTCTGTCTGGACCCTCTGTGTTCTCGTACCAGCAGATGATGAGCTTAAATGGCAGGTCAAACCCAAGTGTGGAAGATGCTCAAGCTAATCAGAGGTTGTGAGGTATCTCTGCAGGTGTTTTATAGCTCTGGCATGGAAATGCTGAAGATTTAACAGGCTGAATGTATAAGAAGAACGGGAAGTGACACAATGGCAATTCATTTTCTCTGAAAATACAGTGTGCACAGAGGCTGCGGCAACCTTAATTAGATTTTCAGTTAAAATATTTTTAGCAAGGATGAGAAGTTCATCTAATTGAATCTGTTCTAATTTCCATCCTCCTGTTTGTCATTTTTTGCTCTTCATTTTGGGAGGTATCTCAAGAAGCAGCTCTCATTGTTCTCTGCTGATTACAGTATGTGACGACAGATGGCAGGCACCATGCTGGTGTGCAGGGTAGCTACACATAAGCCATAGGAGCTCCCACCTGTCTTCATTATAATGAAACTAAACTGGATGCAGTCCAGTGACTTACGACTGCCTTCCCTTTCTCCTCTACTCCATCCGCTTTACTATGAGAATGTTTGTTGTTTGTTAGTAATGCCTCAAATCTTTATATGTTGCTGCAGTGAACTGTAGAAAGTCTAAAAGAACCATGTTCTTCCTTCAGGAGGTACAGGTCTAAATAACTGTCAGTTTTTAGCATCCCTACAGTTAGTTCTATACATTATTGTGACTTTTTTTCTTAATTTTATTTTTTTTCCCATGTGTTTCTGGATGTTTGAATACTAGTTAATGGACAGGGACCTGGTTCTGGCACCTGTTGATCTACTGATTTTACTGATGATAAGAGACCATAAGTCAAAGTGCCTGTGTAAAGGTAAGCACTTAAACGTGCTTTGTGTGTTAGAGAAGTACGGCTGTGGCACCTCTCTAAACCAGTAAGTCTTCTCCCAATTTACCTGCACACTACATGCGTTCCCAGGCGTAGGCGAAGCTGGCAGTAGTTGTAGCTGGTGCTCAGTTCTATCCTGGCTGAAGAATTGCTGTCTGAACCATGGAATAGATGTTTTGGCAGTTTCTGTAGATCTCGATGACTGAACACTCTGAGGACATGTATCTCAGATATTGAATAATTGTAGGTGTTTTGGATGTGAAACTTGCAGGGTTTAAGAGTCCATCTAGCTAAATCGATTCCAGAAGCATTCAAGAAAGGATTTTCTGAGAAAATCGGGCTTTATGCTTGCCTATTTCTCAGAATATCCTGAGTGAAGCAAATGGCGAGCTTTTTGTGGGAAACCTAGTTTGAGATATACATGTAGTCTGCTTGAAGGTCCTTAGAAATCTATGTTAATTCGAGGATATGTTCAAGCTGCTTTTGGTGTTAAGCCAAATGACCTTTTACAAATTCCTGTAACCTGGGAAGGTACAAACACAGTAGACCTTCAGATTCTCCAGAGATCTTTGTCAAATACAGAAGCTTACTAGATTGCTTAACTGAGCCATGCCTGTGACAGTAGTCCTTAATTTATTGTTAAGACCTGTGACACCAGTCTTTAATTTATTGTTAAGGAAGAGGGTCTGCATTTCAAAGAACAACCAGCAGTTTTGTGCCCCTTTAGGAGACCTTGTGATTTGAGTGCCTTTTTGGGTCAGATGGAGGGAGAAAAAGGAATACAAACTGAACCCATAGGGGAAAAAAAAAGAAAAGAGTTTCACAGTGGACATTCAGTCCCTGCTGCAAATGGTATCTAATGAATGAGTTGTGAGCTAGGTTCCCTGAAGTTGAAAGGGCCACTGTTTGGTAATCCCACCTTTAGTGTTTTTTTTTTGTTTGTTTGTTTTGTTTTGTTTTTTTTTTTTTTAAAAAAAGGCAAGTTCATGTTGTAGACCCTCAGTTTTGGAGGGAGGCTGGTAGGTTATGGGCAGATTGTGGCAAAGCATGATCTTAGGCAGTTTTGAAGATTGCCTGAAACTGCAGCAATTACTGCTGCTCTAACCTAGGGCTTCTCCTTAGCTAGTTAGGAAGGGAGGATTTACAAAAGGAGCAGCAGATCATGCACCCTGGTGTAATGCATGTGTTTTCATCAGAACTTGATCCTTAAGAATACCAAGATAATTCTATTTTTATATACTTTTTGGCAAATAATCATCATTTGGTCAACTGAAACTAAGTGAAATCAAGTCCAAGGCGGCTCACAGTAAATAATAGAAAAAGAGGCAAAACTCTTCAGTTTGGTATTTTAGAGATTAAACACTTTTTTGACTCTGCTTTGAGAAGACCAATGGGTTTAGTTTTGAATGCACTGAGACTTTAACACAAGAGAATGCTCTGAATGGAACAAATCTGGGGCTTTTTAGTTTCCAGTTAAATACAAAAGTAACTAGTTGTTGTCTTTTCCTTCTTGCCTTCCACCTACTTGTCTCCATGGGTGGGAAATTCATGCAGGTGATCCCAAAGAAGGTTGGAGAGCTGAGGCTCTCCACAAAATGGCTGGCACAGAATGCTTTGCCATAAGCAAGCATGTCTGTACAAATACAAAAACTGGACCTCTTATGATATGTGACCTAATAAAGAGTTGCAAACCTTCAGGGAGACTGGTCAGACATGGACTAAACATCTCTGATTAGAAATGAATTTCCTGCCAGCTAGCAAGATTTGCTTAAAAAGGCTTGCGGCTGCTACAGGGTCTCCAGGTGCTGCAGACCCTTTCTGATTCATAACAAGGAGTAAAGAGAGCAGTCACAGCTGCAGGCACTGTTGGTTTGGTCACCAAATAAAAGTTCAGTGTGTGAGCACTGGGTCAAAAGCAGCAAGTGGAATATGAAACTATTTTTCTGTCAGTCTGAATGTTAAACAGAAGTCAAGAGACTGAAGCATAATGCTTACAGCACTGAGCTGAAGAACCACCAGTGATCTGTGAACCTCCCCTTCATGCTTTGCACATTCGGGTATGCATACAGAGGGCTAACAGTTAGGAAGCATTTTGTGAAATTTCGATTAAAAAGGCCATTTTTAACAGAATGTGAAGACATATGTCAGCTTTCTTGAGAGGGGGAAAAGTGTCTCACAGAGTTGTTGTGAAACTGTCCTTGTTTACTGCATCCAAGTGTTATTTTATTGGAAGTGATACAGCCTTTCTGGAACCATAGTTCTTTTGAATACCAATTTTTAGTTCTATTGTTACCTCTCACATTTATTTATTTATTTTACTTCAGGGAGAAGTGTCTCCTTCCTCTCCAACTGGCGCTGGAATCGAAGAGCATGAAGCTGGCCCAGCAGGCTCTAGCAGGGATGCAGGTATGGATCTGGGGGGGAGAGGAGGGGGCAGGAAGGGGGTAGTAGGAAAGGTAGCAGGTGCCAAGGAGATCTAGGCTTTTCTTTTTGAAAAATACTACAGAAAATATGGCTGTCTCCTGGTGGGTATAACAATGATGTTCATGTTTCTGTAACGGAGTTCATAATCTAGGGTGCAAGTAAAAGCTGTAGATTATGTGGAAGTTTAAAATGTTCTGGAGATACATAGAAGTTCGTGGCTTTCAGCATGGAGATGAAGGTGTAGTCTTCCTTGTGTGGCCCTGTGCTACTCTCAGTAAGCTTAGTTTCTTAAAAACTAAACTGAGTCAAGTGATGAAGAGTCACTAAAGGGTCCAGGCGCTGCATTTCTTGGGAACACTCAGTCAAGATAAAATTTATTATCCTTTTACTCTGTCTTACTCTGTCAATGTGTAGCTGTACGTATGCTTGGATTCTGTAAGAACTAGAATTGCAAGGTTTTGGATTTACAGCATGGTACCATACATGTAAGTAAGTGTTAATGCCCATTAGAAGAGTAAAAGAGTAATCAAGACAACAAAACAGTTCTTCATCTGCATTTAAGATAGGTGTAGATTCATGAAAAATTAAAAACAAAAACAAACAAACACGTGGGGATACTATAAAAGTAGGATAGAAGGACAAATGAGATAAAGTACAACTTGCATTCAGCAAAAGTAGGTCACAGGATCACAGAACAGTTGAAGTTGCAAGGGACTTCTGGAGGTCACTTGGTCCTATCCTGCAGGACCACCTGGAGGCAAATGCACAGCACCATGTCCAGGTGACTTCTGAAGATCTCCAAGGAAGGAGACTCCACAGCCTCTCTGGGCAACCTATGCCAGTGCTTCATGACCCACACAGCGAGAAAGTGTTTCATGATGTTTAGATGGAAACTTCTGTTGGTGCCCACTGTCTCTTGTCCTGCTACTGAAAAGAAACCCATCTCTTACCACAGAAAAGAGCCCATCTATGTTCTTTTTGCACCTTTTTTCCTTTTTGTTCAGGTATTTATATGCATTAATAAGATCCCTCTGAGCTTTCTGTAGGCTGAAGAGGCCCTGCTTTCTTAGCCTTTCCTTGTAGAAAAGATGCTCCTGAACCTTAATTGTCTTTGTGACCCTTCACTGTATTGTCTCCACTAGCTCCATATCTCTCATACCAAATTAAATGTCTTCTCCTTTGTATAGAAAAACATATTTTCCTTGTACACTGACTTACATTTTGTTAGGCTGGATGCTGATAAAACAATTGATAATACTACTGTGTGGAAACTCTTTGAAATGTTGTGGGTTAACCCCAGTAAGCAGCTAAGCCCCTCACAGTTATTCACTTGCTGCTCCACAGCAGGATGGGGAAGAGAACTGAAAGAGCAAAAGTAAGAAAACTTGTGGTTGAGATAAAGACAGTTTAATAGGTAAAGCAAAGCTGCACACACGAGCAAAGCAAAATAAGTAATTCATTTACTACTTGCCATTGGCAGGCAGATGTTCAGACATTTTTTTATTACCCATTACTCTTTTTTTTTTGCCTCCCAGCTTTTATTGCTCAGCACAATGCCATACTGGTAGGGAATATTACTTTTTTGAGCTGGGGCCAACTGTCCAGGCTGTGTCCCCTCCCAGCTTTTTGTGCATCCCCAGCCTATTCATCGGCAAGGCAGCACGAGGAACAGAAAAGACCTTGATGCTGTGCAAGCTCTGCTCAGCAATAGCTAAAACATCAGCGTGTTATCAGTGCTGTTTTGGTCACAAACATAGCACCATGTGGGCTACAGTGAAGAAAATTAACTTTATCACAGCCTAAAACTAGTATAAGTGCAGAAAATATAAAGTAGGAATGAACCAGTGAAATGTGCTACAGACTTAAAGCTGGGAAGGAGCCTTGGGACAGAAGTGGTGCAGAATGTAAAGGGTAAAGTGGGCTGCTCTAAGTCTGGTCTGGGACAGAGCAAGGTTTTGTTCCTGGGAACGAAGTCGGGGTAGTTTTGTGCTGCAATAGGAGCTTCTAAGAAGGCTGGTTCTGGGAAAAGACTTGAGTGGGTCCATCTGTTGCAGGATGCCTGTCACCAGTGAGAGGTACCTGCGAAGGTGGTTCTGGACTATATGGAAGATGTGTTTTCAGTAGAACTTTGAGGAAATAGCGCCACTGGCCATGTCCTCGTGATGTTTTACCAAATCACAGAATGGCTGAGGTTGGAAGGAATCTCTGAAGATCACCTAGTCCAACACCCCTGCTGAGCAGGATCACCTAGAGCACATTTTGCAGGATGGCATCCAGGCGGGGTTTCAATATCTCCAGAGAAGGAGGCTCCACAGCCTCTCTGGGCAACCTGTCCCAGTGCTCTGTCACCCTCACAGTAAAGAAGTTGCCCCCTTGTCTTGAGTCAGAACCCCCTGTGCTTCAGTTACATGGTTCTGATTTAATACTCCCTTCTTATTAAGGCTGCACTGAAAACAGTTTGGGGATGAGCTGTTACAGTATTTGAGAGAGTGTCAGTCTTGCTGGAGAATTCTTGTAGAGCCTGGTTTGTCCAGGTCCAGTGAACAAAAGCAGGGGTTTTAAAACAAAAAGCAAAGCACAACAAACAAAAAAACAACTTCAAACAAAAAAACAACTTCAAACAAAAACAGCAAAGAAAAACAAAACAAAACAAACACAATAAAAAGAAATAAAAACACAAAAAAGCAATAAAAACAAAAATAAACACAAAAAGCAAAACAAACAACATCCCCTAAAAACAAAAGTACAAAAAAAGAAAAAATCAAAAATATACAAAAAACAACAACAACAAAAAATACAAAGAAAAAACAAATGAGCAATAGAAAAAAATACTTAAAAAAAAAACAAACAAGAAAAACAAAAAGTAAAACAAAAAAATGAACTTTAAGGAAAGCATGAAGAGAAAATAGTGTTCTATTTTGACAGCTGATAACTGAGGAAAGCTTATGGTCATGAACTGGCTGTGAATAAATTGAGGCTGCAATGTTAGAGGACGTTGTTTGTTTTTTTGTTTTTTGTTTTTTTTTTTAGAAACATGTTGGTCCTTATGGAAGAAGTGTGAAATAACTGAAATCTTGAAATTGAATGTGGTTAGCTCAGGGATGTGAGAACATAATACGAAGAGCTGTTAAGTGATGCTCCAAGTCCTGCTTTCAAGCATGAAAATAGGCTTCCACAGAAACCTAGTGACAGTCTCCTTGATTCCACAAATATTTTCATGCTGATTCCTCAGTTATCCCTCAGCCTCGCATATACCCAGGTGCTGGGAGACTCTGGCTCTGGTACTGGCTTTTCTGAGGCAAAGGATATCTGATCGGTCTGAAGTTCACTCAATCTGTATTGAACCCACTCCTGGGTACCCTCCCACACATTTGTGGTCCTTGTGCTGTTTACTCCCTAGCAGTGTTCTTCCTTTTAAGGACTTGACAGCATCCACAGTTAGTCAGCTTTTGAATGACACAAAACACATCTCGTCAGTGATCAGAAACGCCACCTCCACCATGCTTTTGTTCTGTACCTAGCAGGATTTTAGACACCTGAATCTTTGTCTCCTGCCAGGCAGGGTATCTGCTAGGCACAGCACAGGACACTAGCCTGAGCGTTTTGGGTTTTTTTTGCTTAAATTCATTTAGAGGGGATGGGAAGCATTACTTGGAGTGGTTTGTGATCTCTTTTTTCTTCTGGACACACAAGAGGTGGGGTGGGAAAAGGAAATGCGGGAATGGCAGCTGATTTGAAAGATGTTTACTCAGGGCATAGATTTCTCGGGTTTTGCTGCGCTTTCTTATTTGATGATACTGGATCACCATTAAATTTGTACATAAAACCTAGGCACTGTAGTATCAAACGTTAATAGGTTTAGGTGTAGCAGTTTACAGCAGAATTAAGGGCATTCTGTCTTCAACCTGTGCATTGCCATTTTCTCTCTGCAGAAGCTGCTGTCTGATGAGAGGTTTGTATCTGTGGAAACAGACTCAGATGAGAAACAGTTGCTTAATCAGATGCTGAATGCCGTCAAAGTGACTCCTTCGCTCAACGAAGACCTGCAGGTTGAAGTGATGAAGGTTAGTGTTTCACACACGTCAGTGCTTGCAGCAGAGAGGCTGTGACTGAATGCTGGGCTTAGCAAACAAATTAGCTGTTGCCTTGGAAATCTTCACCTTAGGACAGTATTTGATTCCTTTCTTCCTTCCTGTTGGCAGATGTCAGTTGTTTTCATTTCTACTCAGGGTATGCTTCCCTGTGTTAAACAGGAGGAAGGTTGTATTAAGAGTCAGTAGCAGTCCCAGTTTTAGCAAACTGAAACAGGGCAAGCAATTCACTCTATGGTATTTCACGTGAAAATGACTTGCAGATATGGAAGTTGGTGTTTGGCATTAGTGCTCATGAGTTGGGCTGTGAAGCCTTGTAATTTTGGATCATGTGGATATGTGCTTCCTAGCCTGTGAGCTATATGTTCCCTTTGTAAGATGCTAAAGAGGGTGCATCATTTGGCTAGGCACCAAAATGTTCCTGGACTAATGCATAAGAGCTTATTGCTTTGAATGCTCAGTGAAAACTTTCATTTCTAGAAATGCTGTAGCAGTCTTCTGGCTCGTGTTAGGAAGCCTAGGTTCCAGGAGGTATTCTTTTGGAAAGGCGATGCTGTGAATTTTCCTTGCCATGTCATTGGGTTGGGATATGACTTGATAGTATTGCCACAAAAATTTGTACTGCAGTTTGTTGTGCTGTAGCTGATCACTGGTGGAAACCCCTCCAGAACAAACCTCTTTTTTGGATGTTTGCCATACCTACCACTGATTGATATGCTTGAGCCTACTTGTTTGATTGTCCTTTACTTCTGAGTGCATAGATTGGGTGTCTTATTTCTTTTCTACATATGTCATCCTTGTCCTAATGAATGTATGTTATTCACTGTTGAATGGCTCTGTACTAGCTGTACTCTGCCAACGAGGCCGACTGCCTGGTTTCAGCATGTGCTTTGTGCCAGAACATGCAGAAGGTTGAGCCTAGCAATAGAGAAAAGGGATGAGCATTTTTCTGAACTGTTCCTCATTCTATGGAAGCAGGATTTTGCCCATATACAGGCTTAATTTGAGGCACTTCCATCTGCAGCCCTGACCCAGCATGCCTCTTTCCTGCCTCCTCTTTGCAGTGGAAAAGGAAAAGGGTTAAGAAGTGGCACCTCGGAACTGCCAGTCTCTCTTGGTACAGAGTATTTTTTTTGCAAGTCACTTTTTTTAAGCTTTAAGTATTGCAGGTTCTTAATCTGCAGGTACACTGTTTCTTTGAAGACTGATACATATTTGTGATTTGTGATGCATTGGCCCCACACTGAGGACAATATGAATGCTATGTTTTCCCACAGTTACTAGTGAATATCTTGTAAAGTTGTCTTGATAAATTAAAAAAAAAAAAGGTGCACTTAAAAACAACAACAAAAATCAACATGGTTAGTTCCAGTTTACTGCAAAAGAAAAAGGGGGACATGGTCTTCATTCCACTGAGTGGAAACATTAATGTATAAATCCTTTCCTAAAGTCCTGTCTAAAAGAATGGCAAAAATGGATGTATGGTAAAAATGAGGCCACATCTTTACAGCCTGAGAATAACGTAAGACTTGTATTTTGATTTAGTTACTTAAAGAGGGCCAAAACCTGTAAGCAGGGCAGTTAAAATTCTAGAGGCATTGCATCTGAGACTTGCCTAGAAGCCAAATTAAGCAAGAGATCTTTTTACATTGTAACCTGAAGGATACGGATGCAGTTGCAACACTTGAAAATATCGTAGGTAATCTAGGTCTGGCTGAGCGGTGGTAAAGCCTTCAGGGGGCTTAAAGCAGCTGGTCTCAGCAATGCATTTTTATCCCTAAATCTGTGCTAAATTGTGTCCTGAAGGCAGCGTGTGATTGCACATTAGACTGGGTTATTCCATCCAGAGGAGCTTTAAATACATTTTTATGCATTGCAGATCTCAGGCACCCCTGAATGTGAGGTGTGTGTGAAAGTGGGTCAGCAGTGATACTGGCCTGGTTCCTTGTTGCTTGCTGCACAGTTGCACAAGTATTGAGAATGTAAGCATCAAGGGTTCCAACAAACACAGACATACAAACTGCATTGGATTTCCCACATACTAACAAAAGCCATCTGTGGTGTATGAGACTTGACTGCTTTTAACTGCTGAGCCTAGTATGTCTTTAGAGTATCTCAGTGATTATGCTGTCTGTGTATTCTCAGTATCTCTAATACATTTTGACAGTGATTTATAAGTATTTTCACACTGCGAAGTAAAAAGGGGTTATTTAAGTGCTTTAACTCATATTAATAGGGTGCTGAGAAACCAAGGAATCCAGAACGTGCGACCAGAGGGAGCAATGCATCTGACACAAGGCCGCCTTAGCATTCACCTTGCTGTTGCCATGATACTTCACTATCACACTGAAAAGTCTTCTCATATACATAGTGCCAATTTGCTTCTAATATGCTCAGCTGGCTGTGTGAAGGGAATGGAAAATAACGCAACCCTACAGTACCTTGTTGTTGATCTTCCTGAAATCCATCAATAGCTTGATTACAGTTTAAAATGGCATAATCTGAATATTTTTACTTGCGTATCTACACTGCATTATTCATGTTAGTTGGGAAGGGAGAGATATATCGATCACTAATCAAATTCCATTTTTTATCAGTGATGCACCAAAGTGACTCACTGCTCTATTAATATACACATACAGGTTTATAGAAAAAATAAGGGCTGGGGGGAGTAACTCAGCTTTACCTTAGACCAACTATACAGCCCAGAAAAGGTGACCAAAGTCAATCAAGATCCCACATTGGGCACTGTGTTACAGGACAGAAGTTGAAGAATTAGGAACACTGCAAGAAATGCCAGGATGTATTATGTGTTGAGGATTAGGGATGTTTTGTTTACCTATGCTCAAAACAAACAAGCAAACAGATAGTCTGCAGCAGAAAGTGTTACTGGACAAGTTCTTGGCTGAAGGTAAATATCATGGGTTTGGGTTTGGTTGTGGGGTAGGGATCCTGATTTCTTTCCCAGTTAGGTGTTTTTCAAATTCTGGCTGCAGAATTTAAAATGGCTGAAGTAATTCTCCTTCGTGTAATTAGACCTTTGTTTGCAGGAACACATGCAGTGTTGACAAAAGCACTATCAGATGTGGCCAGATCAGCAGTGGAAAAAGAAACTAAAGCGTAGCTGAGCGTTTTTATTTTTCCTTTGACTTTTGGTTATTTTTCAGCTGGAGGAACTAGAATTTAGCTTTGTACATAACTCTGGTGCCAAAGCAGGTGAACCCAGTGTGAAGGAAGAGGCTAGGGTGGAAAGAATCCAAAGCCACAATGGCTTTTTTCCTCTTTCCACTAAAGTTATAGTGACTTTCATTTATGATTTGACAACCTTCTTAACAAGGCAGCACCTCTACCTATTTATCTCTACCTATTTATCTGTTATAGCTTTTTTCTAAGTAACAAAAAGGGGGGAAAAAACATTTAATGAATAATTGCTAATTATTAGATGAGTCATCACCCAGAAATAAGCTCTCCAGATAAGTTGGATACACTGTAATGTGGTGGGAATTGACAGCAAACAAGCACTTCTTTTAAAAAAAAGAAAGGCATGATTGAGCTTTTACAGTTCTGAGAAGATTAATTTATTTCTGGCTACTGTGCTTGTGATGTTTTTTTGAAATAGACTTGTGGATCTTTTGGAACCAGAATCTGTTCTTCCAGAGTGGCTTGAGAGAAGGCTCTTCTAATCCCTGTATTTACCTGTTACTCACGGTGAACAGCAATTTCATTTAGAAAAGGTTAGTTTATTCCCAGTGACTCCAGCTTTCATTTGTCAGTGGATTAGGTGTACTGTACGCTGATGAGCGTAACTTTTCCGGTTTGATTCTGTAGGCTTTCTGTGAACAGTCAGCCAAAACTCTTTTTAAGCTTTGAATGAGGTTTAATGATCCTTGCTAAATCTGCTGTGTTACGGCAATCTTTTTGCTTCTTCTTCACTGATTCATTAATACAGCATTTGGGAACTCTCCAGTCATAACACTAGACAGTTCTTTTTGGGATTTCAGTTCTTGGTTTTGGCTATATTCAGAAATGAAATTTAAATTAGAGTTCTGTGATAAAAATTAGCTTCTATATGGACTGGCAGAATGGAACAAATAACTTTGCCTCTGAAATGCCTTTTTTAGGTTGAGTAGTTGTAATTGTTCTTTCCAAGATTACTACCATAATGCTCTAAAAGATGATGGGTGGAGCTAACTCCTCGTCCTTTTTTTTTCCTTTTATCCATCAATAGCTTATATTTATTGGATGGGCTGCAATTGCAGTCAAATTAGTTGCAACTTGAGAAGATCCCTATTTAAGACAAACAGAGAATAGCCGAAAGCTTGGGGAAGATTTTTGTTTGCTCTTATTTTTTTTTTTAACAATCAGAGCTGACCTGTTTTACATTCTTCACAACCACGTCATTATAGGTTCAGGTAGACCGTCCTGATCTAATGCAAATATTGGACTAAACTGGGTTGCGTTCGTGCAACCAAGCAAAACTGACTGTTGACTTTTTCAGAAAAGTTGACAGGAACTTTGCTGTTGAACCAAGAAGCCTCAATTTTCTTTTTTTCTTTTTATTATTTTTCAAGACTTGGAGGGTTTGCTGGAAGGTGGGGGGGCTGCTTGATTGTGCTTTTTTTTTCTTTCTTTCTTGTTGTGGCTCTCTGATAGAGAACAAATTATAGTACGTATTTGAAAAGCAGTTCTAAACTGTTTGATCTGTAATGTTGAAAGAACACAACTGTAAAATCACAGCCTCTCTGATTATATTTTACACCTGTTTCTTGGATACTGGTAAATGAGCTGATCAGCATAATGAACTTTCACAAATATGCATATCTTCCCATTGTTTTAAGGTTAATGTTTATGAAATGTCTTTCCACATGCAACTTGAATATGCTTCATAGAATATTATTTGCAAGTGTTTTGCTTGACCTGTAAAATCACATGGAAAAGGAAATTGGACTGAAACAACTTGGATTTAAAAGTGCATATATATATATAAACTATATTCTCTGTACTGCCTCTTTGAGACACGGCATGTATAATGGTTTTATTTGGGAGTAAAAAGAGTGATTCCACTGCCCATTTAAAAATGAGTAATCATCGGTGCAGCAGTAAAGCTGTAACTTCTAAATGGAGGTGGAAGAAAAAATAGTAAAGAACATGCTGAAAATCTGTAGATGAAAGTTTCACTTGAATGAGTTCATCAGGTTTTGTAACAATGCTGCCTGATATGAGCAATAGGCAGTAACTGATTTTTGTCCAGTCCCTAATTTAGAAATACATTAGCAGTCTGCACTGTCAAAGAGGGAAATCTATAAAAACTTGCATAATGTCACACAAATAAGATTCTCATTTAAGATCAGTCCTACCTAGCAAAGCTAGGGTTTTTAGTGTCTCCCCTGTTCAGCCTTTTCATTATGTTAATTGTAATGTAGACCAGTTACAAATCCAGACTCTCTTGGGTTTGCCTTTTTTTTTTTTCTGGTTCCTTTCTTAATTCACTTTATTCTTTTGCTTAATTTTACATAACCAGGTTAATTCCAGTGGATTGAGTGACCTACCTTGTGTGTTTCAAGATAAGCTCGTCCTTTCCTGAATTAATTAGGGCTGTGGTAAATGCCTTGTACTTATAATTAAGATTGTGATGTGCCTATAAAATCATAAAGAACTCCCCTGGTTTTTAGGTGCCTGGTCATTGTAGCAGAATCCACAGTCCTGAATTAAATACCCGAGTTTTCTCCATATCAGGTACAAAAGAAGGAAAGTGTAAGAGGGCAGGATTTCTGTCTTTGGCCCTCTGTGGTGATTCCTTCTTCAGTCTCTAGCATGGGTAAGCTAGGTTAGCTCAGCAATATTTTTCTTCCTAAATTACATAACAAATGACTGGTCTGTGAAGGAAAAAAAATATAATAATAAATTTTTAAAAATCCTGTTATACACAGATCAAATGCTATATTACTGTACGTATGCTCAGAAGCAAAGTTAATACTGCATAGATTTTGCTGTTCATATGAGTTTTTTTGTTATTCTGGAGTGCTTCTGACTGGCATTCTTTGTTGCAAAAGTGCTGATTTTGAAGAAAAACTGTCTCAAAAAAGAGAAATAAAGGAACACCAGCAGTTTTATCACAGAGCTGTTCCATGCAGTGAAGCATACGCAAGCAATGAATCACTGAGTCATACCTGCAGATTTTCCTGTGCCACGTGGAAAATAGGCAGGTCTCTAGTTCTGGAAAGTGTCATTAACACCTGTCCAATGTGGAGGGGAAGTACAAGTTCTTACAGACTTTTAGTCTTTGTTTATACAGCAAGAACATGGAGATCAGTTACCTGTTACGGAGGTAAACCACAAAGGCATTGTCTGATGACAAAGCCCAGTATAGAAACCCTTTAACTTTCATATACTGACATTTAATCTTTGCCCTGCAGCCAGACTTTACTGCTTACTGAGGGTTACAGTACAAGCTGGCCACATAACAGGGGCAGGGAAGGGTCTCTTGCCATAGCTTTCACTTGCAGTTTTCCACATACTGTAAATGCGCCACAGACCACGTGCACCCAGCTCAGACTCCCCCTGCTCATGAGCCTACCATCGGAGGCTCCTGGATGAGGGCTGCTGCCACCACAGCATGCCTGGTGCTGGGGGCAGCTGAGGAGGGAACTCGTGTCCCAGTAAGCTGTTGTGACACTGCCAGCCAGCTCTGGGTCATCTTCCCTAGGGCTCTTCACTTGTACAGGGACTTCAGGTGGTAGTGGCTGATGTTGCAACCACAAAGCAGTTTATCTGGCTTCTTGTTATCTCTTTCCTGGATGCAGGTCAGGAGATGGTCTTGGACAGGGTGAAGTGGTCTGGCAGGCTGGACAACCTGTGGGACACCACTCCTTCGGTTGTCTTCAGGCCATCTTGCCAAAAATCTAGCAACTTGAAAACAATAAGCTTATTTTGGCTCTCCTAAAGTACGTTGCCATACAGAAGGTTGGTTCCTTTGGTGTACTTTAGTTGAAACGTTGCAACTACTCTCCTTATAGCTGAGAGTAAAGAAGTTCTCATCCCTCTTCCCTGTCCAAAAAGATTTACTCAGTGGTAAAATCTTCTAGTCAAGGAATGCACTAATTCTTTTTTCCTTCATGGCTTGAGGTTTATTTAGACCACTACGTTGACTTAATTTCCAGTCATTTTGGGTAGTGGATGCATATAACTTCATTTTTACTTGGGAACTAAGTTCAAAGGGAAGGGATTGCAGTTGAGAGGCAGGATTTTTTTTTTTATTATTATTTTTATTATTATTTTGTTTGTTTATTTATTTATTTATTTATTGTCCAGAAACATTTAGGGCAATTAGTGCAATTTGCCAAGTGGTTGAAAGAACTAACTTGATACAGAAAGAAAAGCTTCACCATGTGTGAAGAAAAAAATAGCAAAATTACTGTCATGAATGTATGCAGTATATGTTAGTTGGTGGTCACTTATTTCCTTCCTTTTTTGGCCTTTTCCCCCACCTACAACTTCTGTTCAATTATACAGTTTTCTTTTTTATACCAGCATAGTTTACCAGCATAGCACAGAAACAAATTAAAAAAAAAAAAAAAAAGTGCAATTACTTTTGCTTATCTTAATGTAAAATGATTGTCATAAAAATGTTTATTTTTGTATAGTCATTGAGTAGATCATTGCTTTGAAGGTTTGTTTGTTTTAAGATGCCCCACTTAATATTTCCTTTCTATAATTTTCTTTCTTTTGGGTTTTACTGTTTTCCTACTCAGTTGCTTTTTTCGTGGTTATAGTCTTTCTCTCTCTTCCATACTTTCCCCTCTCCCCTTTTTCTTTTTTTCCCTCTTACATAATACTACCAATTCCTACTTAAGTGAGGTTCCTAACACCATGAGCAGACCAAAAAGCACTTATTTCCTGAATATTTCCTGAATTTCCTGAATCTCATTCTTCATGAGAGAAGGAGCATTAGAACGTCCATGATTCTTAAACTTTTAAAACTTGGTCATTTTACATTTTTCAATTGTATTTCTTCTTCTTCAGTTTTCTTTTGCTCAGTTTAACAATCTTCTAGTTTATAAAATAATGTGGTATACCTAAGTACATTGTAATCTGCAATCGTAGCAGTTCTAGTCAGCCTTTTTTTTTAATCTTCCTTGCTCTTAACTGTTATAAATCGAATAAGATAAAAGACACAGTCAGAGCTGTTAAGAAAACCTGTTAACTGTCTATTAAGCAATTGCTTTAAATCACTTCTTTCCCTCTTACAACTGTACTACATAAGCAGAAGTTTCACTTGGTTTCATACCACCATAAATAGTGCTCAGCAGTAGTTCTGTTTTAGTCTAGTGAACTAATGGGCATGGTCTTCTGGGAGCATTCAGAATGTCACCACTGATAATTTGTGAGGTCCTTCTGTACCAGATACAATCCTTTTGTTTGAAGCCCTGGTGCATTTATAATGCTGAGCACCATTTGCTGGTGATAGCAAGACCTTTTATGGGTTGACTGATTCATGGGAGATGCTGTCTTCTTTCTCTGCATAATTAAAATCTTGCTGTGTTTTGTGCGGGGATACATGATGACACGATGTACATAAGTTCATTTATGCCTTTACATTCTTTAGCCTTTTAGGAAAACAAGGGCAAAAGAAATAGGCATGACCAGGTTACTAATTATTCTGCCAAATATGAGGACACATCTTGCTTAAACTATTTTGCAGAAATACTGAGTGACTGCCTTAAATGTTGAATTATTAAATGAGAAGAAGACTACTCCTGCCTTGTCTTCTGTGTTTTCCCTCTTTTGGGGGCAGCAGGAGGTTTTGAGAATCAGTCAAGTGTACATTGCATGCAAGCTTACTAGACTGCAAGTAAAATAAGTCAGGAAATGATTCTTTTATGAATGCTGTAAAGGGATTAGAGGTGGCTGCAAAATGCAGCATTCTCCGGACTAAAGTGGCTGCACTCCTCCCAGCTAGGAGAAAAACAGATGTTTAGAGGATTTTGCTAATTGAACTTTGAATGCTGGAACAGAAGAAGGATGGCAGTGGTGTATTGATGCTGGACTTGGGCACTTACATGCAGTGAATCACTGAAGCATCCTCAGGTGACAGTAGATTATAGTTGCTTTCAAGTTTTATACCTTTTATCTCATTCTCCATCTTGGGGGACACTGCTTGCTTTCTTTCAGACCTTGTTGATTTCATGTGACTCCACTGTAAGCTCTTCAATATGAGAATTGCTTTTTACTGCAAATAGGTACTAAGCATCTAGGAAATTTGGCTGGCATCACTTAGCCCTCTTATAACCTAAAAATGTTCCCTCTTTAAAAGACCTCTTAAGATTTGGGATAGACATTATAACATAAGTTTAATTCCATTGCAGTTCAAATACTGTACAGTTGGTTTTTATGTCCACTGACCTTAGAATATCATCAGAAACACTTTTTTGTTTTTCTGTTCTTACCTATTGTTAAAACTCCAGAGGGTTGGAATTGTGTTTCTTGTTCCATGGCAGGCAAAGCTTCAACAGTAATTAAAATGAATGCTTTCATTATGGATAAGCCTTTTATAGAAATCCGATCTCATCTGGGCACTTGCAAGATAATACAAGCCAATTAAAACATCCTGGAGGTTTTGTGACTTTGAAATTAACTCTACATTTATCTGAGTTCCTTCTTAAAAAAAAAAAAAAAGTATGGACTCTAAAATGTAACACACTGAAAAGGCTGATTTTCAATTTTGTTTTGTACTGAAGGTGCTAAGGGAAAAAATTACAAATCAATTCCTTTCTACTACAAGTGGTTGTGAAAACAAAATGCCATTGCACAAGAAGGCTTCTCTATTTTTTCTATTTTATTTTTTTTTAAATGCAGACTGCTTGAGGTATTCTCATGAGTAGTTGGAGCAGCCTATGGGATCGCATTGGGTTTATGTGGTTTTGGTAGTAGGGTGATGCAGGGTGGCCGCTGTGTGAAGAGACCAGAAGCTGCCCCCATGTTGGGTAGGACCAGTTCCAGCTGTGAGAGGATAGAGTGAGAAAATGTTGAGAGAAGTAAGCCTGCAGCCCCCCAGGTGAGTGCAGCAGGAGGGCAGGAGGTGCTCCAGGCAGGCAGCAGCAGTTCCCCTGAAGCCCATGGAGAGGCCCCTGGTGGAGCAGGCTGTCCCCCTGCAGCCCATGGGTCCCACATGGAGCAGATCTCCACGCTGCAGCCCCCCCATGGGTGGAGGAGCCCCCGGTGGAGCAGGTGGATGTGGCCTGGAGGAGGCTGCGGCCTATGGAGAGCCCCCGCAAGAGCAGGCCCCGGGCCGGAGCTGCAGTCTGTGGAAGGACTGCAGGATCAGTTCAGGAAGGATGGCATCCCATGGGAGGGACCCCATGTGGAGCAGGGGCAGAGTGACCGTGAAGAAGTGGTGTAGACAAAGCATCAGGGACTGACCGCAGCCCCCATTCCCCCTTCCCCTGTCCCCCTTGATGGGGGGGAGAAATAGTAGAGTTGAAAGTGAAGTTGAGGATTGGAAGATGATAAGGGTGGAAGGGAAGGTGTTTATAGTTTTGTTTCTATTTCTCACTATCCTACTTTGTTATTAATTGGCAATGAATGAAACTAATCTTTACCAAGTTGAGTCTGTTCTGTCAGTGACAGTAACCAGTGAGCAATCTCCCTGTCCTTACCCTGACCCATGAGTTTTTCGTCGTGTTCTTTCCCTCCATCTGGAGGGGGAGAGCCATGTGGGGGGCACCTGGAGACTAGCCAACGCTAACCCACTGCAGGGATTTACTGTCTGGATTTACTGTCTGGAGAATCAGTGTCCTTAGCAGAACTGAATGACTTGGGGTTGTTTGTTTGTTTAATCCCATCTTTCACCCAGTGATCTTGAAGAGAAGTCTGCTTCTCTTCCTGTTCTGTTCCACAGAAATGGGAAGACACGTGAGTTAAGTGTCTGGAACACTGCCAAGACTATAAATGAGCCCTGCGGCACTCCTGATGAAAATCGTAGCTGAGAGCAGTCTTATACACGGTGAAAGACCATCCTCCAGATCTTAGAAATGATTTGTAAGGAAAGATGGTAACAAGTGGAGTAAGCCAAGAGTATGCAAAAAGTCTGACTGATAACTTAAGTTTCTGTGGTTTGAGAGCTGTGAAGGAACTTGGCTCCGAAACTTTGTTTTGCTCTAAAGCTAAACGCTAAGTATCTAAAAATGAGGTTATAGCACCAGGGCTATTGTACTTCAGAAGAGTAGCATGACTTTTTGTGTTCCCATTACCTCTAGTGTTTGTCCAAATTAATAGCTTCTGTTTGTGAAGGACTGGGTGAGAATCAGGGCAGGATGGCATATATAGACAATATAGAATTGCCATTGTATATGGTTTTCTTGAAACACTTCTTATAGTAGAACCATCATCTTCTGTAAGAATAGGATCAAGCTCCTAATGGGTATTTTCTTGATTAAAACAAAGCAAACAGCAAAGAAAATCGTGACAGTGTGACAACCTGAAGTGAAATACAGCTTTGCTGGAAAAAATAAAAATAAAAAAGAAAGAAAAAAATGTAAAGATGCAGTGCATTTCAGTGCATAGAAACTTTTCATACTGACTGTCAAAATGCAAAGGAGGTTATTTATGTCCTTCAACAGAAAAATGACGCACTCATCCATGGACAGGTTCTCCTATCCCCATCTGTAAGAGCAAAACTTCTCGTGTACAGAGTTCAAATTCCCCTGAAGTTATTAAATGCATGTTTACCAGTAATGGATTTTCTCCCCTCTGGTACAAAATAACTGCACAGAGGAGAATTCTCCCAAACAGATGAAGTAGGAAGGATGGGGGCTCAGGGGCTGCGGCTTGCTTAAGCAGCACTACAGTGAGGAGTTGTCTGCTTTTTCTGTTGTTCTTTATGAAGGCTCTGAGATGATTGTAGAGATCATTACTACCTAGAGAGATGTTATAGCTTGGAAACGAGAGGTGAATCTAGTTTGCTATTTCAAGTTGTTACTTTACAGTTTTCTACTGTTCCATTGTAATGTGGAAACTGTGCAATACAATGAAAGGTCAGAAAAATGATGCTCAAGGGCAATAACCTTCCCAAATCTGTCCCTTTGGTTCCTTTTTTTGTTTGTGTAATTTGCAAGATCTGATCAGACATGCTGTGGTAAAGTTATTTGCTTTGCACACTATGCTAAGGAGATTACCCCAGGATGTCATGTATAGCTGTCAAGGAATTGAACCATAAAATAAAAACCTAGTTCCACTGAGAAGCATGTAATAAATGAGAGAAATGATTAAGAGTCAGCAGTGCTAACTTATCTGATGACCTGAGTTTCCTCTGAAGTAGAGAACAGTAGTACTTAGGGACTAAGGAAGTTCTAGGGACCAATATATTACTGTTAGTGTGATTGATATTTTCCTGGCACACTTGTCCTAAGAAATTCTGGCTGGTTCAGCTTTTTCAAGCAAACCATAAATTCCAACACAGAGAATTTTAGACATTCAAGGAGAAAGGACAGTAGATCAGACTCTGTCAGGACATCGCCAGCCTCTGAAGGCATCACGCCTCAGCATGTCACCACATTGCCCCACTCACCCACCACACTGCCCCCTGGTATTTCCACTCCTCTTCTCTTCGAGGGAAGGTACAGAGCTTTTAGTTCTTACTCCTCCTGCTGAGTTCAATACAGGACAAGCTTTCCCTCATAAATTGGGGCTTATGAATTGTGTTTTAGCTGCTCATTATCAAGTGACTACAATCCATTTACTGGAAATATCCTAGGCTTGCAAATACTTTCCACGTCAAGCAATAATTAATGGCTATTTTCGCAGAATACACGTGTATCTGTGTCACCTGGGTGATAATTTGTATTTTATGCATTTTTCCTCTCTCATTTGTCATACTAATAGAAATAAATGGAAGGACTGGTTATAAATCAGCAAAGCTTGTGGATAAAATATGAACAGATTCTGGCAATCAACTCTGGCTTTCAAGGCCAGAGATGATCACAGAACTGTCTTACTTTCATTGGTCAGGTGCAGGAGACAGTGAAAAATAATCCATTGGGCTATGGCTTTGGGGCCAACAGTTTCAGATTTTCAGAAAGAAAAAGCTAAGCACCTTGATTGTGCCAACTCATTTATTCCAGTAACATGTGATGCTAAAAAGTTTCTGCTACCTGCTGTAAGAATAGGAGGAGTTGTGGCTAAAAGCACGTGGATGGGGAAGGGAGGTAATTACAAATGAAATTTAAATTTTCTTTCCCTCCTCTCTCTCTTTTAATTCAAGGTCCTGCTCTGTATAACGTATACCTCCACATTCGAGCTGAATGGGAGCTCAGTGTTGAAGATTGCTGAGGTAAGTGCCTCTGTCATACCATTGTTGGTGTCACTTAGTGTTTCCCCGCTAGCTGTTGTGTGTCTTCCATGTGCATCCTGAAACTGAAGTAGTCCATATCATAATTGCCATCTTAGGGACCGATACTATCTTATGTCTAGTATGAAGAAATAGCTGGAAAATGGACATAGCTGATGGGCTTGCATGAGAAGGCACACTTTTGGAAACTGACTGACAGTTGTATACTACAGCATTGCATGTTCAGTATTCCTCATATTTATTTTGATTTGCATTTTGCAATAGAAAAAATTTTCTTGAGTTCTTTATAGCAGCACTGTGCTGATTGCTTACCTGGTGCAACTCTAAAACTACTGAATCTTCATCAAGAGAGGTGCATAGGCTATAAAGTGCTTTGTCAGCACAAGTGCTGCAGTGTGCCTCGTTAGCCTTGTGTTTGTCTTTTTCCTAATGCTTCCAGGTAAAGGATTTATTACAACTCTAGATATATGGTATTGTCCTGGTGGTACTAGTCATTCTTTTCCTTTTTTTTTTTTCTTCATTAGTTTTTAGTCCAAATTAAGTTATAAAGTAGCTTTGGTTGTAGAAAAACAAATGTGCAGATCTATCAAGTGATCATTTCTACATGGGTACTATTTTTAGTGCAGTGTGTAGCAAGGCACTGGACTGTTTATTCAGGTTAGAGAGAATGCACAGGAACACGTAACCTCCTGCACAGCACACATATATGCGGAATGTGTTCTAAAATTATATTGTTAATGTGGTATAGGGGAGAGCTGATGCCCATGGAGCAATGTAAGGGTTATATACATCATGTCCTTGTGGTCTTCATGTACCATTTCCTTACTTCCAACATATTTGTTAACTGTTATTTTTTTTTAAAAAAGGCCTGTCAGTCCCTAGCATTGCCATACTTCAGCCTGGACTATGGCGAGGGGCCCCTTATTCTTTAAAACGCTTCTTTGGAAACTCCAAGTGAAATTCATATATATAAACTCTTAGAGCTGTGCTCCTTCTCTTTTTTTTTTTTTTTCTTTTTTCTTTTCTTTTTTTTTTTTTTTTGAGGGGGGAGGGGGAGGAAGGGAATTTTTTTATTTAAAAAGGAAAATAAAATTCTAATGTACAGCTGGATGAACTGGTATATAGAGCCAGTTACAACTTCTTAAGTTTTACTAAACCCTCTTTTCATTAATGCACCACAGCAAAAAAAAAAAATAAAAAATACAGATAGTTTCCCCTCCTGCAGTGTTTCTCAGCAAACTTTCTAACATGCAGAGCAAAAACTGATGAATTCAGCTTAACACATCTCTGTTGTAGGTAAAGAGCTCTAGGTTAGACAAAATACATGCTGGGAAGAACATTTAATGGCTCTTAAACCTTTCAGATTTCAGCCTTTAAGAGTAGTGCCTGAGACTAGGGGAAAATGATCCATCAGTCATGCTCCATGTGCTATAAGCTGTATCAAAAATCATATTTTCTGTTCTCTCTGTAAATTTGAATAACAATAGGCCTGCTATTCATTTAAAGCATCCTGAAAATATTTTTTCATAGATTGGAATTAAACCCTGCTGTTGTTGGTAGTTGCACTTCACTTCCCAGAAGGCTAGCCTGGCTCTTAAAACCCCTTGCTAGTATAATGGTATAACTTAGCACAATGGTAGTTTTTTTTTCTTTTGAAATGTGCAAGATCCCTGATGGGGGCTGATGAGATCTGCCACTGAAACAAACAGAACTTTTATTTCCTTCAGGGAATTAGAATAAATTGTAATGCAGTCACGTGTTTGTCTTCCGTGTGTTCAGAGGTACAGCTGTTTTCCCCTCACTCCTTGAGAAAATGCTGTCTCAGTGAATGCCTAGCTCTTTCTAATTAGCAAATCCCACCAAGCACCTATATGCTTCCTCGGGTTCCTCCCAGCCAGGTTTTAGGTAAGACAAAGGCTTTAGCAGTTGGACTCAATACTGCTTTCTATCTGAATTCTGCAAGGTGTAGGCAGTAGGACACAGAAAAATGATTTCAGAGTTCAGCATTTGCTTAACCTCAGTATTTATTGTTCTGACTCGCTGTAATGGAAAGGTGGCCGAACGGAGCTCTATGCTCCGGTGCCCCTGCTGTTTGGCATTTCTTTCCAAGTCCCTTGCTTCTCCTCGCCTGCCCTCTGTAGCAAAGTGGGAGCCACTGCAGAATTGGAAAGGTGCTGCCTGTACGTGGAACTCCCTCTGGGGACTCCCTGTGACAAGCAAGTCTCAATTCATGTATACAAAACATTGGCACCTCAAATCCTACTGAATACTATCAGTCGCAAATTAATGAAGCAACAAGAAGAGTACTACGTTATGTGGCTTAAGTATTAATAGTACTGAAAACAGACTAGATCTTGCTGTGTGCAACTTCTCATGCTTGCCTGGATTCCTGCAAGAAAGTTTAGTCATGTTCTGACTGTTGTTTGTTTTTATGTGTGTATTTGTTGCTCCCATCTACCATTTGTAAGTTTGCCGTGTTTGACTCTGTTGTCTCATTGGCTAACCCCTCTGTGTTTTGCTTGTAGTTATGCTTTGCATGCCATAGAGCTGGAAGTCCTCGAATGCATGAAATGATCAAAATGTCCATTGCATACCTCCTTGGGGCCCTGAGCTCTCGAATTTTTACTGGTGCTTCTTCATCAATGGCTTTTCAAAAGGTACCTTGCCCAGCTGTTACAGAGGCCTGTAAGATCAGAGCTCAGTTGGACCGTACTGTTGCTCATCAGCAGGCATGGGGAGGGGAGGGAAGAAGAAGATACCAACCATGCTCTTTCCAGAACGTCAGCCTATCACTGAGGATGGTATTTCATCAATTAATTCAGGAACTCTAGAAAAAGAGTTAGAGCTCCAGAGAATAATCATGCCACTGTTGCCAGCAGCTCAGCAGCACTGTGTGGTTTGGCCTCTGCAAAGGGCTGTATGTGGCTTTAGGACTTTTTGTCCACTGGAGTTTGGGAGATAACTGAAAACAGTTGGTCCAGGTAGTAGGAAAGCCCTTCAAAGGCTTTCAGATGTAAGTACACACGCTTTGGTAAATAATACTGCATACATATATGTGTGTGCATATATGCTGCAGTATTTACTAATTAATAATAGAAAAATGTGGCAAGTAGGTATATGACAATAGCAACAACTTTTAGGAGTTGGAGGATATTTATCTTACAGATACAGCCTTGCAGAGTGGTAGTAACAAATAGGTATCAAGAAAAGAACAATCAAACTATGTTTTAAAGAATTATTTAAAGAATTGTTTACAGTACAGTGCAAGTGCCAAACTCACCTAGTTTTGACAGAAGGGGAAGATTTTCCAGTTCTGCCTTACCATTCCTGCAGCTTGTGAGACTTACTGACTGATGAACTGCATGCTGCTTCTTGATGCTTTTTACTCAGTTATCCATATTGCTGAAAACTTTCTGTGTGCTAATAAAGAGTCATATGGAATAATAAGGAATAATAGGGACGGCTGACTATCTGCGTGCAAGAGACCTTGGTATCTTCTTAAAAAGTGTGTTACTGGTAAGTTATAGTTCATATCTATGTGTTGCTGTCTTGTTTCCTCATCAGGTGTGCATTGAGACATATGTATCTAGCTGTCACCAGCGGAGCATAAACACCGCTGTGCGGGCAACCCTCAGCCAAATGTTGAGTGACTTGACTTTACAGTTACGACAAAAGCAAGAAAATATGGTGAGCCTTCTGGCACGAACAAATGGTTCCACCTCCATGACTGCGTACATTTTTGTTTCTCGGAATGCAGTGTATTGTACTGGCTTATTGCGCCTTATGGATTTTATTTGAAACTTCCACAACTAAGCCTGTTTGAAAGCTTTTCTGGGCTCTGACTCGGCACCTGCATCAGAGCAGACTATCAGAAACGCAAATCTCGCATTGTCAGCCCCGCTTGGCTGATCTTTGTTGTCCTTCCATTAAGCAAAAGAGGCTTTGTCCTGATGTCAGACTACCTTGGCCTTTTTCCTTACCATTTTTTAATTTTGTTTGCTTGATTTCCTAAGGTTTGTTGAAATTTTTTTTGCCAGAATATTTTGCATGATAAATATTTACATAATTCAAACCAATTTTCAATTGTTGAAAGGGTAATGGAGTTTTATATTGTTATTTTATTATTATTATTATTATTATTATTATTATTATTATTGAAGATAATTCAAAGGAATACTTTGCCTGGTTGTTACCCAAAAGTTCCATTTATTGGGTTATTAAAATCCATGAGAGCTGTTTGAATGAAATCCCAGCACATCATCAGGAAAACTGTAAAAGTTCTAAGTATCTGAAACAGCATCAGCTTCTTGTATTTGTTCATGCTTCTTTGTGTATAATCAAAAAAGTATTATTTGTAAGGGCCACTTCTGTTTCATAGCATCATAGAGTATCCTGACTTAGAAAGGACACAAAATGATCAAGTCCAACTCCTGGTACCACACAGGGTTTTATAGTTTGTGTTTATTAGGAAACTTTAAGGACTGTATTTGTACAGATTATTTTCCTTACACCAGTTTTGGCTAAAGGTGACCACTTCTGTTTTACATTGTTAGACTAGACTATTTTTATCCTAATAAGTACCTGCAGAATGGAATTCATAGGTTTACTTAAACTTATCCTTTCTCTATGCTAAGTAGGTTCATTTTACTAGACAAAACGTTTAGAAAAAAATAAAATGGTAGTTTTGAAATTTTTGTTTGGGTTTGAAAATTGAATTTTGTTAGTTCTGTTCTTAACTGCAGAGTAATTGAAAGTATGTGATAGCTGCATTTAGTTCCCTGCAATTTGTTTTTGATGTTTGAGAGAAGAATTTGGCTTGAACCTTTTGTACATTGATAGAGGAGTCCTGTACCACAGCTGAACCAAATGATGTAAGAGGTTGTTTCTATTTCCAGGTTGCCATTAATCGTGTTGGCACTGTAGTGTCAGTGATAAAGGTGTGATAAACACTCCAATACTTAAATTACTTTAATTTCTAAGTACTGTGTGAAATCTAGACTGTACTTTCCTGTCAGTTGTTTTCAGTGGGACCTACATGCCTGCTTACTGCTGTGTTCTCCTAGGTATAGTAAATCCATTAAGGGCTTAGAGGTCCTAGGTTAGCTAAATGAGATGTGAGTTTCTTAAATCTAAATGACTGTTTAAACAGATCTTTAGGTACTTTTGAAAACATTATGCAAAAGCTTCACTTAAAATTTAAATGAAGAAAAAAACAAGTAGAAGACATGGGTTTGTTAAGAAAGCTCTGCTGTTAAGACAGCACTGTTTTTACAGGGCTTTTCCTAATACGTGCACTAATTATATGACATTTTTCTTTCCTCAACAGACAATTGAAAATAATGACACCCTGCAGAAATTCAAGAGTCAAGGTATCTACCACTTTTTTAGTGATTCCTTCCAATCCAGCTTTTTTAATGTTCACTTTACTTTCATCAGCACGCTGCTGTTGGTATCACAGAAATTTCATCTTAAGGATTTCTTACCTTCTCCATAGCTTCATGTTGTGTGTTTTACCTGGGATAAGAACTGAGACAGCCATGTTAGCTCCTGATGTTTCCAATTGTGTCTTCACTTGATCCATGTTAACATCACTGTACTCAATATAGTAATAAATGATCGCTTCAAGGCACTAACTTCCATAATTAAGGTGTTTCAGTGCTCTGGAGGAAGATTTATTAAGTGGATTCCTAAATTGAAGCAGATTCTTAGAGTAGGATGTAGAATCTGGAAATGACTGTGTTACTGTATTTCAGGCTAGAGATAGGGTTTTGGTAATGGCAGCTTCTGAAAGCTCATCACTAGCAAAAGTGGGTTCACACTTGCCAAACAATTATTTTATAACAGATTTTTTTCTTTTACTCCCATTCTGGTTTAACATCCGCCATCTTCATTGATTGTTTAAAATATTCTCTGCTTTTCATCTTCTCTGAGGGATTTCTGTGGGAGAACTTGTGTGGATGGAGGCTAAAATCTTAGAAGTACACAACTATCCTCTGTGTAGACACAAACTGTGTAGAGAGATGCAGATATTTTTAGCTGCCTCACAGAAGTACTGGAGCAAGTCCTTTTTTATTATTGATTTTTTTATTTTTATTGTTTTTTTATTATTTATGATTGCTTATTTTATTATCTTAACTAGATTTCAGCTAACCTTCTGTAAATGCATGTAAGTGATCAATGCTCTCTCTGGATTTAAGACTACTGGTTTCTCATTGTACAGAGATCGTTTTCCAATCTTGGACTTTTCCTACTGTATCTCATCTAAATTTTGACAGTCCTGCTCATTATTTAGAAGCTCCGACCAACTTTGAAAGTCCGTGCAGTGAATTGAGGTTGCAGTCTAGCTACGCATATGTAATGCATGATTTTTGTCCTTTTTGGAGGTACTTCAGCTGAGTCTCTTTGTGATGATGTTGTATCTGTCCTCACTGTGCTCTGTGAGAAGCTCCAGGCTGTCATAAAGTGAGTTCTTTCAGTTTATAATTTGAATTTGTTACTTGGAGAGTTTCACTGATACGTGTGATTATCCTGTTGTAGTTCTGGGATTACGGAGCAAAGCTGTGATTAAATGAAGTGTTTGTTAGAAGTATTGTTCATCACGCATTAATTTAATCCTCACTTGAGATGAGATACTAATTTGCTTTCTTTGTGCTTTAAAGAGCCTCCAGTAAATCTAATCTCTAAGTAACTTCCATGCAATAGTGAAATGCTTGTCAAAGGAGAAGTTTTCTTTTCTGGCTTGCTGGGTGTCATGAAAACAGTCATTGTAGAGAGAACAATTACAAGAGACGTGGAAAAACATAATGGCAGTTATTAATATGCAGAATGAATTAACATGTCCTTCTTGGAAAGGCAGCATTTATCAGATTGAAATAATTTGCATTACTAAAAGCATTCTTTATGTTTGGAAATTTCATACGCTCTACCTAAAAATGCATGAGTCTAACTTTAAAATGTGATTATTATGTGCAGGAATAGGATGTTACATTGCATTAAAATACTAGAGTCTCTTGTTGGTAAATACTTACTGATGCATTAAGAATTACTTCCTGTGGCATTCTAGCATTGCTTGACTAATTGTCTGTTAAGAAATGAGCCAAAAAAGAAAGCCTTAAGTAATATAGGAGAGAGAAAAACAACCAAAAGCAATGCAACCATACAAAAATTATTTAAATAATATAAATATAGCAAACTAGATTTATTTATTTTTTTCAAATTTAAGGGGAGAAACAAATTCATACTTGACAGCATTGTTATCATGTCAGTAAAATAAAACTAACTTGCTGCTCCTGCCAGGTGCAAAGAATATTATCTGAATGCTAGTGAAAAAAGTGATCTTAAACTATTTTACATTTAGCATCATGCTGTCTCCTTGGTTGGACCACCAGGCTCTGTATGTCTCTGAAAGCAGCCTGTGAGGAATGCAGGGAAGGGAGAAAAGTAAAGAATAAGCATATGTTGATGCATCCTTTTATATTATTTTTTTTTTACCCTTTTCAGGAGAATTTTGGCTTAGGAGCTATGAGAGCTGAAGTCTGTACAAACATCTTTGTGTACTATTCTTCTCTAGACTTTTCTCCCATAAGCATATCTAATTACAGCATGATTTGAAAGGGACAAGTGCCTTACTTAGCACTATTTAATTGGTATCAGCATTTGGGAAAGCGAAAGCGTGTTTCTGAATCTTCCAAAGGAACTTTTTTTAAAGTTGTGTGCATAGTTACAGGGCAATAAAATGACACCTTCAAAGGTGTGTGTCTAAAAATAGCAGACAGCAAAAACAGCTGAAAGATTCATTCTTTGTATCAAACTGTAATTTTGCCTATGTGTGAAGCTGTAAACATCTATCATCTGCTAAGTATGGTCCACCAAATGATAATAACTTTGAATTACCATGAAATAACAAAACTAAACTGACTGACAGGATATGTCAAAATCACAAGAAGTCTTAAAAAGTTACCTGCAATCCCCCCTCCTTGTAAAACTGTGCTAAATTGGAACTGATTCAGACATGTTGTTAAAGCACAGTATGAAATTGATAGGACTTACAAAAACTCACTCATCCATGATTTACTTCATGCTCGTACCTAGACTGTTAGCATCTCTATGAGCAAAGTATAGTGAAGAATTCTGACCAAATCTGAGGGAAATAAATTTAATGAGGCTTGTTAAAGAACGAACTTCATGAATGAAAAGCCTTTATTTCTTTCAAGGCCAATTTTGGTACCCCCTTCAAAAGACCTTGCTGGCAGCAGCTAATACTCCTTTCTAACCTCCAGGTCAGTGAAGTGAGGTTTTGGTACACTATCCAGCCTGTTCTAGTTTCTTAGTCTGAAGATTATTTTAATTCTCTCTTCTAAATTTCAAGCTTATTAAAATTTTATTTTGTGGGAGGCACAGTATGAGTGATGAGAAATTGTTCAGGGAGCTGAAATTTGTCGCAGGACCACTGGTGATGCAGGTGACTCTGGAATTTGTGGCAGCAGTGATGTAAATCTATTAGCTACACTGAGTTTTGCAGGAGTACACTACTAATTTCTTAGCACAACATTTCGGTGGTAAGAGGGATCAAAGCAATCAGGAATGTAGGATGCCCTGTGCATGCTCATGCAAGTATCAATTGAAAGATGTTGATAATATGCATTAAGACATATTGTAAAAAAAGCTGTCGGGAAAGAAGGCAATTGTAACTGAAATACATGCATCTGTGCAGATAGGTATGGAATGTTGTGAAGAAAAGGCCATCACCTCAAGAAAAGATACCAGCCATCAGTTTTAAGCCCTTCATAGCACAGAGTTAGAAATCTAGCTTCAACTTCAGGATTCATTATTTTTGATATGGAATGTGAAATGTGTGCTGTTCTACTTGGATGAAAATTCATTGAGGTGAACAGAAGGTGTTGAGACAGACAGTGACAGAAAGCAGACATTTCTCATTCCTTAATTTCATTTAAGATAAATCCATTCTTTACAGCTTTCTTTACCTACTGTCATATGTTATAAAATGCATTCCTCCAGCTCTCGTCTTGGACCAAAAAAGCGTGGAGACAAGCATTTCTTTTTAGAAATGGAAATCAGAATGTGAGTGCAATTGGCATGGGAAGCTACCTTCATATGGCAGACCTCAGCTTTGTTTGTCTCCTGAATCCTGCAGCTAATTCTGAGAATAGGTACAACTACATCGTACATTACAATCACACTGATTCCAAATGACCACAGGATCTTTCACACTCTTCCTCTTGAGGCTGTGTTTGATTTATAGAGTAACTGACAAGTCCCTCAAAGGTAGCCATGTGAACATGTAACTTTATGCCCATAGACATTGACTTGTGACCAATGTGGTTGTCATCAAGAAAACAGAAAAAATAACTGGAAGAGAGCAGCCTAAATGCCTTTCAAATTACCTGAAGAAGCTGTCTGATATTCCAACATCTTCTGGTTGTCTCCTTTTCCTCTGTTTAAAGGTTCCTTCTACCTCAAGTTTACAGATTGAATGTGAAAAATTATTGTGAATTTTCTCATCTTCTGTCACACAGATTTCTTGTTCTTCACTCTGAAATTTGATGATTGAAATCCATTTTCTTTGTAGTATGTACAAAAAGTAGTAGATTGCTGCATGTGATCAATACAAAATAAATGGGGTGATAAAGGTGATCACACCATTGTAAGTCCATAGGAAGAAGCAAAATAAATCACTGCTATAAACTGTGGTACAATTTTCAAGTGAACTAATGTAGTTACTTTAAATGAAATAATCTTTGTTTCAATGCAACATGAATGGCGTATTTTCTCTTTGCCAGTGACAATCGGCAGCTTCAGCTTCTTTATTTGGAGTGCATCCTCTCCATGTTAAATAGCTCTTCTCCAAGCATGCACCAGCATAAAGGATTCACAGATCTCATATGGTGAGTCGATCTGAAGAGTAATACAAATACTCAGTTTATAAGTATAAAAGGGCCTTTCCCCAACACCACCCGTACAAACGAACCTGTAGTAAATCACCAGATGTGAGCAGAGCTCTCTGTTGACCTACTATCAGTTCATTTTGTGCCTCATACAAGATTTCGTAGGACCTCAAGCTCAGCTAGCACATTAAATCCTGTAGTGAACTGTCACTGTCATGAAGTCTGGCATATTCACACAGAAGAGAAAATCTCATATACTTTCTGCGAGAGTTTGGAGCTGTGTGGCGTTAAACACACAGTTTTTCTGCTTAGTAGAATAAGGTGCTGTAGAGATCCTGGTCCAGTGTGGTAATACAGGAAGGTAAGCAGAATCACTGTCAGATGCTGTGTTGGAGAACAAAAATACTTATGACCTGTATTGTATAAGGGCCCAGGTTAAATGGTCTTTATGGTACTTCCACTTTATCAAGAAATCCTCTTTAGTATGCTTCACCAGAAAGACTCGATGTCTTTAATGTTTACTTCTACCTGTAGATTGTTTGATGCCATCACCTCAGAGTGACTGAAGTAATCCTTGTCTTTTTATTTGCAATAGTTCTTTTTATAGCTTATAGATAATTAAGTCATAACAATAAACCCATAATGTAAAGCCCATATCAAGTCTATGTCCATCTTCTGATCTTGCAGGTGGTTGTGTTAAGAATACTGTATGGGACTGCTAATGGCAGACGTGTTTCTTGCACTTCTACCCTGTTATTTTGAAACTGAATTGTAAGGCTCTGGCCCAATTTTAAAGATGCAATGTATAGGAGCACTTACAGCATGCCTTGCTGTCCCAGAAAAAAAAAAAAAAATCAGATAACCTGATGCTTAGTGGCTACAGGTCTGGGAGCTCTTCCAGGTTGATAACACTTGGCAATGTTGCATGGGGACCCTGTCCTGAAGCCTCTGGGAGCTCCAATGTAACAGCAGCATTCTCTCTTCCATGGCAAGCCCATTTCAGAAGATTCTGCTCATGAATTTCACCCAACATTTGTTGATGCTTATCTGACTGTTTGTGGGGCCATCCCGAAAACACTTCCTGTTTTATTTTGAATTTATTATTTTGATGATCCAGTTCACACTACAAATCTACAGGTATTTGTATTCATACATGCTTATCATAAGGACAAGCCATGAGGGTCAGGACTTTTTAAGCAATCTGTGCTTATACCTGCTCTGAGACAGGCACCTTTCTTAAGCAGTGTATTAATATATTTTGAAATGTACCTAATTGGGTACATTTTAAAGAAATGGATTAAGCAGATATTCCATAAGACATGGGATATCTGATGTCTGATTAAAAACTGATTTTCTTACTGTGACTTCAGGAGGCCAAGCTGTTTTAGCAATTTAGCAAGCACTTTAAGAGAAGCAATGAAAGTTCCAGGCAACATGAAAATCTTGGGAAATCAGATGTATATACCCATGAAGATGTGCCTCTTTTTATGGTGAAGCATTACGTGTCATTGAGTGCTTGCTGTAGGTGCTAACTTTTGAGACGTGGGGGAAAATTGAGTTTGGGATTGCATTCTCATACAGCACTTGGATTTTTAAATTAGGGCACCAAAGTAAAATGACAAGTGCATGAGGGCAAAGCTGAAATAACAGCTGAGCTAAGTGCTGAGTTGATTTTGGCTCTCGTTCCACTGTGTTGGTGAGGAGAAGTGATCTGCTGGTGTGGAATCACTTGAGTGTTCTGCCAAAAGACAGTTTAAGGAAGGGTGGTGTGGTTAGTGGCACGTGAGGAGTTACAGTGCACACTTTGAGTTTCTGTAGGGGGCTTTAATTATGTTGTAAAAAGCCATCAAAACAGAGGCTCGTAACTAAGGGTGCTTACTAAAATACTTGCATGTTCAGGTCAGTTATGGAACATCAGGCCTTCTAGTTAACAGAGATTGTGTTTCATTTGGTCAGTTTGGTTTTTTTTTAAGTTCCCAATTGGACAGAAGAAAATACACCTGGCAGCAGAAAACTAGTGTTCCTACCTTGAGGTAGGTTGCAGCCAATTAAAGAGGCAGGTACGCTATCCTGTGAAGGACAGCATGGTGCAGTTAATGACCTTACAAAATCGGTATCGTGTTTATAAAGCACCCAAAAGTATTTCCATACATACTAGTATGCTGATGCTTGGGAGATTAAAAGAGCCTGGCACAGTTTGTTATTCAATCTAACCACTGCTGTTGACTGATCATTAAAACAAGAGTGTGTATCTCATTTAACTGTGGGTTATTTTCAGTCTGTTCCTGCGAGTTTTTTTTACAGTTACCATCTGCTGCTTTTTCTCTTTTTCTCAGGAAGCAACTGTGTCCAGCCTTAGTAGTAATCCTGGGAAATCCGATCCACGACAAAACCATCACCTCTGCCCACAGCAGCATCTGTCTTGAGGCAGATTCGCCTTCCTCAGGGGTCTCTGATCACGGCCGGGGTTCAGGCTGTTCATCCACGGCACCTGCCCTTAGTGGGCCTGTTGCACGGACCATCTACTACATTGCAGCCGAGCTGGTTCGGCTGGTGGGGTCGGTGGAATCCATGAAGCCCGTGCTGCAGTCTCTGTATCACCGCATGCTGCTTTACCCACCACCTCAGCACCGAGTAGAAGCCATCAAAATCATGAAAGAGGTAGGATAATCGCAGGTGCAAATCCAGGCAAATAAAGCAAAACGTTTGTTTAATGGTAAATGTTGGTGAGATGCACATACCTGTCCGTTCCATTCTTTAGCACTAGGGATGTTGAAGTTGCCCTTTCTGAGCACAGCTCATATGTCAAAGCCACTCTGACAAACATTTTTAGTTTTACAAATCGTAATAGCTATATTTGTCTCCATAATGCAAGCTGCTATGGCAACTCTGTTCATGCTGTGGTACTGCATGGAGGAGGCCTTTATCACTGAGTCATGACTGCTCTTTTGGATGAGATACAGTGTAGTGATCCTCTTCTCAACTTCTTTGGCGTCTTTCCCCACTCTCTGCTCCCTCTAGAAGGAGACATCCTCACAGTATAGTATGCTAGACATTAAGTTAAGCATATGCTTTAATTGTGTCAGGTTTTTGAAATGCTGTTTCCTTGAGCTGTATTACAATATCTGGAATGTCTCCAGTGGCCATGCCAAGAACAGTCCTTTCTGGCCTGTCACCCAGTATCTGTGACAACATGTGTGAGACCTCTTTGAGCAGCAGCTGAAATCCTGGGCTTTTCCATTTCACGTGAGCAGCCTTTTTCTCCTGTTGTGGAATGCAAAGCAGCTTACATAATTTGATGAACAGCAGTCTTTTTTAGGTTTTTGCTCTAGCTGTACATGGATAGGCTGCTCTGCATCTGAAGATCTCACCTGACACCACACAGCCACCCACTGGGTTGCTGTCTGAACTCACAGTCATTGCTGGCAGTTGCTTTCCTCTAATTTTAAACAATAGCAACGTGACAATCTGCATTACATTTTCAGGAAGTTTTAGGAAAATATTAGCTAATGTTTTTTCTCTGCAGGATATGTTGTCTCTTTCTGCTCATTAATGTGCTCTCTCCCTGTATGTCCTGGTTGGCATTAACAGGACTTGCCACCCAGCAGGTTGAGTCAGAAGGCAATGACTACCATTTTGTAACTGGGTGACTGAAGAGCAAGGCTCTCTTCAGTATACAATATAAAATAATGCAAGATACTTGCTCTGTATTTTGGCATAGAGATTGTCTTGTGTGCAGTTCAGCTGAAGCATATTCAGTCAAAAATGTAAAGCACTGGAGAACACTTTGTGTGTGATTCATGTTGCATATGCTGTTTTTCTCTATCTGTATTTCTCCTTTTAAAAAGAGGAAGGATACCTTTAATATATAGAACATTAGTGTGCTGTTTTCCTTCGCTGAGAGAATTTACAGTACTGCTACCTCAGGTTCCAGGACTTGACAGAATTATGACTCATTATATTTAAAAGATGCTTAAATCACCTTCTAGTAACTTCTGCTTTATTTCCTTTCAGATACTTGGCAGTCCTCGGAGGCTTTGTGATTTGGCAGGGCCCTGCTCTTCTGAGTCAGAATCCAGGAAGAGGTCTATTTCTAAAAGGAAGTCCCATCTGGATCTTCTCAAGCTGTATGCCTGGTTTCCTCTTTTAGCCTCTTCTCTCTTAAACGTGTGCACACATGATGGTTAAACAGTTGTACCTTCTGAAGCATATCCAAAAATTAGTCAGGGTTAAATAAGCTGTGAAAATATGAGACGAGTAAAAGCTTTCTCTGGTTTAAAGTGAGTCTGGGCCTGTTTGTAAAGCCATAGGTAACCACCCTGGGGAGTTTACCAGAATACCCTGTAATAAATTGTTTAACAGCTGGAAACTCTAGGTTTCGGGTAGTAACCTTTCAATGAAGTAATCATGCTTATTTGGAAGTACTAAGGTCAAAAAATTTGATCCAAATTTAAATGTCAAATTGGGCAAAAAGCATTCTCAGTCCTTATAAAGAATGTATCTTGTCAATAGGGTAGTTTTCAAGACTCATGTGACTTTATATTTAGTTTCAATTGGGTGTTTTTGTTTTTCCAGTGTAAGGGCTTGTCTGTAAGGGAAAATATGCTGTGCATACAAATGTACAGTAACTATTTCTTTGGTTGTCAGTCCCTTTACAGAATGGCCATGTCCACCTGGGAGATGTAATTATTTGTGTAATACTAGTTGTCTTTCTCAAAAGTAGTCTTACAGGATGATTTTTTTTTTCATTGTCTGTGGAGGGATGGTGTTGGATGACTGCAACGAGCTCACTAAATAGGCTGCATCTCTTAGAAAAGCTCTCTGTTTTAATTGTAGTATCATGGATGGGATGACAGAAGCATGCATCAAGGGTGGTATTGAAGCATGTTATGCTTCAGTGTCATGTGTATTTGCCCTGCTCGGAGCATTGGATGAGCTAAGCCAAGGCAGAGGTCTTAGTGAGGAGCAGGTCCATTTGCTCCTACGGCGCCAAGAAGAACTGAAGGATGGGACCGAGACGAGCAGGGACTCCATGGAGATCAACGATGCTGACTTTCGGTGGCAGAGGCGTATCCTGTCCTCAGAAAATCCTGCCTGGGAATCAGGAAATGAGAAGAGTCCTGATATTAGCATTAGTGTTACCACAGACACTGGTCAGACCACTTTGGAAGGGGATATGGGACAGACAACTCCAGAGGATAATCCAGAAAGTCAAAAAAACTCACTGTCATCTCCAGCTGCACATGAAAGCAAAGAGATTCATTACAGAGAACCAGAGTCAGAAACCATTGACCAGCCAGATGTCGTTCAGAGAAGCCACACCATAGTCTATCCAGATATAACTAACTTCTTATCAGTGGACTGCAAGACCCGGTCCTATGGATCCAGATACAGTGAAAGTAACTTCAGTGTTGACGACCAAGATCTTTCTAGGACTGAGTTTGATTCATGCGATCAGTACTCCATGGCAGCAGAGAAGGACTCTGGCCGGTCAGATGTTTCGGACATAGGCTCTGACAATTGCTCCCTGGCCGATGAGGAGCAGACACCACGGGACTGTCCAGGTCAGAAGTCCTTACGTAGTGCTGCTCTCTCTCTGAAATTGCTGAAAAACCAGGAAGCAGACCAGCACAGTGCACGGCTGTTCATCCAGTCACTTGAAGCTCTTCTTCCTCGGCTTATAGCTCTCCCCAGCATAGAGGAGGTAGATGGAGCACTGCAAAGCTTCTCTTCAACTTTCTGCTCAGGTTTGCAAGCAAATATTTACTGTCTAACCAATATGCACACTGTTACAGCACTGTACACAGATTCTCTTGTGGGAGTTCATCTTCAGAGAACATATTCAGAATCATGTGGTTTGTGCTCTACAAAGCACATTCGTCTACAATAGCACATTTCATTTAGGGCGAAGCAAATTGAATATGCAGATGATGATTCAAAGGGAGATCAATCCACTCTTAGAAGACTTTGGATTATGTCCTCAGTGGATAGAAAAATCAATTTTTCTGTAGTGAGATACCTCTTCACGGGTTTGTGAAGATCTTTTGACAAAACTTGCATGTGCTGTCATTAGGGAGAGGTTGGGGTTGCCCCTTAGCATGAAAACTGGGGAATGGGGAGGACCAACACCCATTTTGAAAGGGGTTCAAGTAGCTTAATATATTACTTCATTACTGTTAGTAAACCCAAGCCGTGCAAAGAAGATGATAAGAATCCTGCAACAGTAAGCTGTTGAAAGAGTAAGAGAAGAGGAGCAGCTCCTGTTTTTCTCTTATTTTATGCTGCTATCTATGTCAGAAATCTGAAGCTCAAAGCCCAGTCCCAGTGAAAAATAGTTAAAGATCTTACCTTTCAAGATATGAAATAATTGCTCTTCTTTCAGGGTTAGATTCTTTGGGATCTTTACTTGGTCAATCAAACAAAAAAGGGCTGTGCAAAGGCAAGTTTGTCATGTTGATAGTATATTTGAGATGTGTACAAATATACATATTTTCAGAAAGGTTTCTTTTTCCTGACAGTGGCCAAGGTGGAAATGTTCATTAAAATATATTTCTCTGTTTCTTAATTCACAACTGCCTTTTCCATCACTCCTCTCCTAATCATTGCTTCATTCATTTGTGCTCTCACACACATTACTGATACAGTCAGAAGGGATGCCTTCCATCATCATACAGCATAATTTAGATACGAAGCTGGGTGAATGTGTTGATAAAACCACACAAAGTTGATATTCCTGATATTCCGTTTAAATGCTGCCCAAATAAGCCCTTCCCTAAGTCAGGAAGATAGTAAATGACATTTGTAAGAAACACAGTAGCCTTTTTATATCACAGAAAGGGGGTATCTTAAAAGGGACATTAATATTAACTACATTCTTAATTGAGGTGTTCAGAAGCATCCTTCCTGTCACAAAGAATTTATTTTTCCTGTAAAATAGTGAGGTTTTAGCAAAAGATGAGGACTAGAACTCTTGCTCTAACTTTTGTTTGCCTGATAGCAAAAAACTTGTTTTCTCTTAACCTTTTGTCTGTCAAATCCCTTTAGAAGATTTTAAAGTGTTGGAAGAGGTAGACCTAACAGATTGCCAGTTCTTAAGGCTAAATGCATCTTCAGTTATCATTCAGTATGACTAATACAGTGTCAAAGATATAAGGATATTACTTAATTTCTGCATTAAGTCCATAATTCCTGGTTTCTCTCTTAAAAAGATACCATCATGGACTTAGACCATTGAGTTGAGGAAAGCCCTTTGCATTCCTAAGAAAGGCAGCCACGTGGCTAACCCTCTATTTAAAAACGTGCACCACATTTCTAGTCTGACTTGGTGAAGTAATGGACAAAATACCACTCAGCAAGGAATCACGGACAAATACAATAACAAGTTACTGCTGTTTTTACAGCTATGTGATGTATCTTAGTGTTTTCCCTCTGTAAGAGGGATACTTCTGAACTCTCACAAAGAGAGTCTGTGCAGTTCATGTTTCAGACAGAAACCTGGCATGAGACCCAGTCCAGCTGAAAACAGCCCGTTTAAGCAGAAGTTCATCAGTACTTTCACAGGGAGTATTTACTCCAGGGCTTCCTCATTAGCACCAGAAATTCAATACATAAATTAGGTGATGAATATAAAAAAAAAAAAAATGGTCCTACTACTTTTATGGACAATGTCTTTTCATGTATAATTCCTGAAGAATGCATTAGGAAGTATGAGTAGCAGTTAAAATCCAAGTTGAGAATAAGAGACAGGTGCAGTTCTGGGACCATACAGGACAGAAAGAAGTATTCTTATGTTTCTGAGTCTTTACCCAGCTGCTTTGATTTGTTCATCAGTTTTTCTTATGTTGGAGGGGGAAATAGGTTAGTACGCAATTTAGCAGTCTTTCCTACAAGCTAGGTGCTTAAACAGTGTTGCAATGTTGTATTTTCATAGGTCTGAAGCACAGTGAAAGGAGGTAGGAATTTGAGACATTGGCACAGGAACATAAGCATGGAAAAAAAGTGAAGCTAAAGAGAGTTAAAAGTAAGATTTGCAAGTCAGTTGGTTAAAAGCCATTTTCAGCTGGTTATGATCTTCCCTTAGAAAGCGCCTCCTTACTTGTTGCTAGATAAAACCAATGCTAAAAAAAATTCCTTCGTGACACTGGAATGTGATGTCTATCTAAAAATACTGAAATATCTGAAAATTCTTAATATTGTGTTGACTTGCAAAAAATATTATTTGCATTTTATGTGGACCCCCTTTGACCTTGCCAATGTAAATGAGCTGTCTCCTTTAAGATAGCGTGCTAACTTCACTGTTTGCTCTGGCTGGCAGATTTTTATAATTAAACTTGATGATCACTATTATCTTAATTCAGAGTCAACTACTGTCACGAATTGCAGTATCAAGGAATTACTTCTAACAATTGTGTGCCATTGTGTTAATAGGCATAGCAAAAATTTTAGCATCTTGTTTCAGTTCTGATTCCACAGCTTTTAGTGGCAAGGTTTTTATGTTAAGCATTAGTGCAAGTTTACCCATCAGCTGATCCTCTCCCTTTTGTGAGCTGAGCTTCTGTCAAATGTAACTGGTTGTTCTCCAGTATTTCAGAGGGAGATAGGGGTCTGATTTTTTACAAACACTTCTGGGTGCTCAAAGACATACCTTATTGGTACTAGCCACTTTTATGTGCAACTGTACATAGGTGGGCTTTTTTAAGCAATTGTCCCATGTTTTCTTATATATACCTCTCTACTTTGAATTATTATTATTATTATTTTTTTTTACTGTAGCTGATTGTAGTCCCTGAGGTACTTATTTAAGAGACATCAAACATCAAAACAGCATAGTTTAGCTACATCTATATCATGTTCCTCCACCCAGTAACATGTTAAAAAGCATCTTTAACTTGAGTGGTGGGGTCACCGCAGCTACTCACAGGCCTCCTTTGAAGCACCAGGTCATGATTTTGGGACTAGGCAAAGATTCTCTGTTAACATTCACCACAAGAAACCTACCGCAAATGCACGGAGGTCTGTGTGGATGTAGTGTGTGGCCAGCCCTCTCACCCCTCTTCCACAAAGGTTGCTCCCTTGAAAGAGTTGTTCATTTTTTGGACCCACCCTGGAACAGTTACTCTCTCTCTAAATCCAACCTCAAACAGTTATTCACCTTATCCACGCCCCCAAAGTGACGTCAGTGGAAAGTCCGAGAAGGCAGCAGCACAGAGCTTTCAAACCCTCACGAGGCAAGAAAAACATTTGCTTCTTTTCTGTGTGTGGATTATTTTTTATTTATTTTTTTCTTACTGTTAATGGTTTGTTGTATTTTGTCTAAGAACAGGCATGAGCTTTGTGGTGGGAGGAGTATGTTCAGAGAAAACCACTTCAGCAGCTACCAAATGACACAGCTTTGCTTCATCATGTAACTAACCTTGGAAGCTGTTTTTTTGTTTTTGTTGTTTTTGTTTCATTTCAAATGTTCCTGTAGGAGAAAGCTCACTCCTTAATTTTCCCTAATTGATGTTATATGAATGGATTTCACAGTTGTTGTGAAAACCATGAAATATTGTGGTTCCTGGGGGGAGGGAGTCAAATATTTCTGGATTTTTCATGTCTCAAATGACAGATCCCAGGGATTTGATTAAGTATCTCTCATACTCCATGTATTTTTTTCTACCAGTAGGTCAGCTAACTCCAAGGAAAATGTATGTGCTGCCCATTCCACCTGGGAAGGAGGCACTGAACCACTGGGCCTGGTTGTAGGGGCGTAGTTTCATACAAATAGTGTTTTCAGGAGTACTGAGCGCTTTCAGACGACGGCTTTTGGGTCTGACAAAGCTGCAAGTGCTCAGCTGTCTAGAAAGCAGGTCTTGTATGAACTAAGCAGGGTTTGGAGTTGTAACAAGTCCCAGCCAGCTTGACCCTAAATATTTGTCCACGTACCTCTAGGCCATGGAAAGGATGATGATTACAGCCTGATCCTGCAAGGTACTGAGCACTCCAGTCCCCATCCAACAACTCATGTATCTGGTACCGATTTGCTGGGAAGTTAAAGGAGCTTTGTCCCTCATTAGCACCATTTGGTGCCATGTATGCTCAGTTTCCTATAAGTACACAGGCTTTGCCTCTTTCCCTTCCCAGCTCACCTTTCTGGTTAGGGTTGTAGATTTATCCTGCCCTTTGCTTTGTACCTGGCAGTCATCCTGATGACTACTCACATCTTTCAAATTAAGCTTGTTGCTGCTTTGCTGGACTGTGACTGGAGTGTTCAATTTCCCTTGCAGCACTGCATTCTAGATGGACTATTTAGTTTTCTACTCCCTACTCTAGTTCATTTAATAGAGTCACTTCTACTGATGATTCATTAACTATTCTAGCAATCTGTTGCTGCTGAAATGCTAGGGTTAGTTTCTGATGTTTTTTTTTCCAGGCAAATTCTCTGTTAAATGTGAGAGCTCACATGGTGTTTTTGTTAGGTATGATGCACTCACCAGGATTTGAGGGAAACCCAAATTTCAGCTTCCAGACTCTGATGAATGCAGACAGCCTCTACATGGTCTCACATTATACTCTGCTGCTGAACCTAAAATTGGCCAACTCGGATTACTACAGGAAGAAGCCTGCCCAAGCCCCTGTGTTGCTGGTGAGTTATGGAATACAGGAAAACTGTTTTGAAAAAAAATTTTGTTTCCTTTCACATAAAGCAGCCCACACATAAATGTTCTTCATGGTGCTTGCTAAGTGGAGAAATAATAATTGCAAATGAAGCATTCTCCACGCTACTTATGAATCTTGCATGATAAATGTCATGCCTCTGAATTACACAGCTTCTCTGAAATTCAGGGGGAATGAATGCTGCTTACTGATGATCATTACAGTAACAGTCATTTTGATGGATACTGCATCTGCAAAACAAATCTTCATTACCATCGTGTAATGGAGCAAGTATTGTTAGTGCACACTGTCAAGGGACAAACGTTAATCTTGCAACTCCGTTTGAGCATAATGACAAATTTATTGCTTAATACTAGCTTTGTGTTTACATAGATGAAGACATGAGAAGTTTGAGTGAGATAATTAGGTTTTAGTCATATAACCGGTAATTTTTGTGACACCTGGGATTCCTCAGGTTTTGTTGTTGTTTTGTTTTAAATTGTTTTAGAGGCTACAGGCATTCTAAAACTTGAATCTGTGCTTCTCAACTAAGCTGTTGAAGGTGAGTCATTCCAGTTTTCCTAGAAATAAAAAAAATAATAATCCAAAACCAAGGAACAAACATATATGGAACAAGCCAAAACATTCTGTCAAAAAGTACCATTCCTGCTGAATTTCCCACATAAGATAATATATTTTCTAGGAAGTACTAAAAACAACTGGTTATGATCATCATCGTCAGTTCTGGTATGCTTTTCAGCAGCTGCAAGAGCAAATCAGTAACTCAGAACTTCCTTTAGGGGCAGCCGTTGTGATCCTCGGTTTATTCTTATTTTTCTATAACTGCATTTTTACTCCTGCATTATGTTATGCACAGGAATGGATCTAGTGCCTGAAGTGCTCGTGCTATAGGACTTACTGTTGTCTTACATCTGGCTTTTATGGTTGTCTGCAGAAAGAGTTCATGAAGCAGGTCCAGTCCAGCGGAGTGTTGATGGTGTTTTCCCAGGCCTGGGTTGAAGAGCTGTACCACCAGGTACTAGAAAGGAACATGCTGGGGGAAGCTGGATACTGGGGAAGCCCTGAAGAGCACAGCCTTCCACTTATCACCATGCTGACTGGTCAGTACTATATTTTGATATCAGGGAATAACTTCCAAACGTGTGTCTAAAGCTACAATAGCACACTGCTTCACTACATTGCATACATAACAGTGTGTAATCATTCAATGTGTGGTGTTTCGCTGAAGTACAAGTAAAGAAAGAATCAGACTCAGCTGCAGCAGATACTAAGTGCATGTTCTGAATCAGGCAGAAAGCTTTTGGAGCCTGGGTTTAAAAACAAACAAAACCCCTGAAATTTAGTAGTAGTCTTGATTCTCTGTGGCCAGTGGCATCCAAAGCTGAACAGACTGGAATGTCCTGTTGTCTTGACTTGTACAATACCATCTGTGTGATGGCAGTGTCCCAAAGTCACAGTAGTTATCAGGATCCAAATGAGCAGAACCCCCTCTTTATTGCCTGCAGAGGAATGTTTGCTAATTGAGATGAATAATCAAGATATAGCCAAAAAAATGGTTCTGTTATTTTCTCAGAAAGGTGGCTGCCTGATACTTCAAGAGGTACAGATAGACTTCAGGCATTTTTTTCAGGAAGAAATATGCTTCTTTACATACTTTTGGATCCAGTAACCTACTATTACTCCTAAAAACCTATCTGTAAAATAATACAAACTTTGCTTACCTTTAGAAAATAACATACTGTGGTGTTTTGTTTTGTTTTGTTTGTTTGTTTGTTTAATAACTAAAAGTATAATGGAGACAGGAAGGGTAGATTTGTTCACTGAACCAAAGTTATTTTAATTCTTTCAGCTTCAACTATGGTAGGCTTGGTACCTGTTAATGACAAGCAATAAGGCTGCTGTTTTCTTGATGTCGTAGCGAAGCCATTTCAGTATGCCTGTGGTGCAATACAAATAGAAGTAGTGGAGTCTGATCCTGGAAGCCTTCCAAAGATTGGGCTCCCCTTGGTTCAGATTTGTGCTATGCCAGAGGTATGCCAAATGGCAGTAGTAAGAAGCTGAAGACCCGCAGCACCTCTAACAAGTGCTGAAAAACAACCCTTAGCTTCATTTGAGGAGAGAAATTAAATGGGATCTGCTGAAAGGCAGCAAGATGTCTATGATACTGTACTGATATAAAATGCACTGTTTGAATGTATGTATGGTATGATTATGATGAGGTAATTAAAACATTGTATGCAGGGAGAACACTGGCTTCATTAACAAAGAGCAACGCCATCAAAGAACAATGCTCTGAGAAGTTTTTGCTTATCATTTTGAGCTCAGAGTTGCCTTTAAATATTGAGTTGAGTGATAAATAGTCAGTTGGAAAGCTGAAGAAATCACTTCAGAAAAATAATAGGTGTGAATTGTGTGGAGAAGAGAGAGAAGGGAATTTCTAGAAAGCAAATCAATGTGATGTCCCTAATATTAAATTCTTTGTTACAAAGATAATCTTGTTGTGTTGGAGAAAGGGTTGTGTTTCTTCTGAGATTGAACCCACGTAAGTCTACTAAAAATCCCGTTTAGGGCATAGGATCCCAGTGTGTCTAGGAACACACAGTAACAGGATTTAGCAAGACTTGAAATGAAATACTCAGAAATACAGAGATTTAAGGGTGCAGGAGGCTCTAAACTGTAAGAAATACCATGAAATCTTTACTAAGAGTTCTGTTGACTGTGTAACTTCTGTTGAGTGGGTTATTTCCCTTCTCCAATAAAAGGTTGGTTATCCTGGGCAAAGCATAAGGTGCCACAGCTTATGTTTATAGCAAGGCTTCACAAGGCTGCCAGAAAAAAGGAACTAAAAGACATACCTGAGAAATCAGGAGCACTAGAACCTACTTGAACAAGGAACCAGTAAGAGATGCTTTCTCTATGTCATCTCTGTGTTGCGTGTTGCATAATAATCTGTTTGTGTTTTTTTAATGTTCTGGCAGACATTGATGGCTTGGGAAGCAGTGCAATTGGTGGCCAATTGATGGCATCTGCTTCAGCCCAATCTCCTCTTTCCCAAAGCCGGAAGACAGATGATTCTGTTGTTGCAGGTATTGAGCCTGTACTGTAAGTACAAGTGTATCTGCCGACGATGCGTTGTTTTATACCATAAACTTATAAAAATTGGGTTTTAAAGGGACAATTTAAGGGTTGAGGGAAGTATGTTAGTACATCCTACATGTGAATCAGATAGACAGTCCAGTATGCATAGAATAATTACGACTTCTTTTTTTTTTTTTTAACCACCAATGCTATTAAGTCATTTTCCAGTAGTAGTAGTGATGCATTTCTCACTCCAGGAGTTGCTTTTGCCCGATACCTCTTAATCGGCTGTTGGAAGAACATGATTGACACCTTGTCCACACCGCTAACTGGTCGCATGGCAGGCAGCTCCAAAGGGCTGGCATTCATCTTGGGAGCAGAAGGAGCCAAGGAGCAGAACCAAAAGGAGAAGGACTCCATCTGTGTGAGCCTGGATGGACTGAGGAGGGCAGCCCGGCTGAGCTGTGCTCTAGGTACTGCTGCATGTGGGTTGTCATGGCAGGCTTGTAAACTAGGATAACTTTGATTGAATTAATTTGGGAGAGAGAAAAGCAGCATCCTGTTGTGGTCTAGGATGATCGAGGAACCTGGACTGTAGAACTCCCCTTGGAGCCCCTCTGACCTACAGCATAGACAAGTGCATCCATCTTTTCCCTTGACACAAACTGTTGCTCAGATTGCATGGGGATGGGGAGGAAATGCTGGTTCAACATTGTGTTGCTGCTTTACAGGTGTTGCTGCTAACTGTGCGTCTGCTCTTGCCCAAATGGCTGCTGCCTCCTGTGTCCAAGAAGAGAAAGAGGAGAAAGAAATCCAAGAGCCCAGTGATGCTATAGCTCAAGGTAACAATGTGATTAAGTGATTCACCTTATCTCACGTTGTCTGCAGAGATGCAGCTGGAAGGTACTTTGCTATACACAGAAGCACGATGGAAGGAGATGTCACTATTGTGCATTACTCACTTGTAAGCATACAGGATGTAAGTCTAGAGGCTTCAATACATGTCCTGCTGTCCTGAGTTCTTAACATTATGTCATGCTGATTGTTATATAGAGAGAACTGAAATCAGTAAAACAACGGATAAGGCTAACTGCATTTTGAAACCTGCACTACAAATTATGATCCTGGTACAACCAGAGGACGTCAGAGAAACAGTAGTTTGGTAATGTGTTGTGTGGTAACAGAAGCTGAGCTTGCGTAAGTCAATTGTTGTCTCTGATGCCTGGTGGGAAACGAGATAACATCTGATTTCTAATGACAAAAAAAAAAATAATAACAGAACATAGTGTTGCACAAATGACCCTGCTTGGTGACTCAGTAGAGAAAGCAAAACTGAATAGGCCTGAGCACAATCTGTGTTGGGATCACTCTGCTTGATATAACTGGAGCAAGTTGGCCAGGCCACACTGAGGCAAAGAGGAGGCAGCAGTGGTGGCCAGAGGCCAACAGATCTGTTTTATGAAAGCCTAAAAAGCTTCAAAATTTGTTTCAAATCCAATGCAACATGAAAATTTCAGAGATTCTCATGAAAAAGAATGAGATCCAAATGCTTGGTAGTTCAGATCGGGATTAATTTTGCTTTGACAGAGTATCTATTACCAAAAGCTCTTTGATGACAATTTCATATGGAAATAGATGTAAAATCAGTAAACCCTTTTTTCTGTAGCAAAGAAGATTTTGGTAATAATAAATAAAAATCCAGCCAGCTCAAAAGAGAAACATGTAATGTTGCTGGCAATGCTGCATCTGTTCTGTAGGCAACAAGATGTGAATTTGGGGGTGGAGGAGTGTCAGTCTCAGACTGATTTTTCATGCTCATAAAATCAATCCAAATGGAATTTTAATTTTAAAACTGCCCTATGTTTATGAAGAAGAAATGGGGTGCTGTGGTTTGTTTTTTGTCTGAAATCCCCATTTTTTTGTAGCTTTCAGACTGTATGCATTTACCTCCACCATACATCCAAACAAATGTTTGTTGAAAAGCTGAATAAGGTAACGTTCTTTTTATTTTTCATGCTGCAGTGAAACAGAAAGTGGAGCAGAAACTGGAGCAGATGGGGAAAGTGCAGGGAGTCTGCCTACACACTGCTCATGTTTTGTGTATGGATGCAGTCCTTAACGTGGGCCTGGAGATGGGAAGCCATAATCAGGACTGCTGGCCTCATGTGTTCAGGTACTCAGCAGCTTTCCCAAAAGAAACCGAATTTATACCATGTTGCCTGAAAGTACCAGAATGAGATTAAAGACTTTACATACTCTGGTAGTCTTCTGTATAACAAGTATCAGAGTGAATTAACTGTTATTATCTGTAAGAGAAAAGACACTTCTTTTCACCACTGCTTAGAGATGAAATCAATGCTTAGAAACTTCAAATCAATGTTTAGAAATTTCAGCATTACCAGAAAACTGTTGCAGACCCAGGAACTCAAAAGGCCTTTCAGGCTCCTCAGCTAAGCTGTTTGCTGTTGAGAAGCATGGGAGGCCAAAGAAAGACAGAGAAGAGAAGACAAGTTACTATTAGACTATAAGTAACCATAAGTTACTTATTAGACTATAAGAAGACAAGTTACCTATGGTTGTATTGGGTCTGGCTGAGAGCTTCACTTACACTCTCCTTCTGGAGTACAGATCCAAGCATTTCTTCAGCGAGCCCTCTGATTTTAGGGATACAAGAGTTGATGTTCTGGGGTGTTTATCCATCTTTTCCTTCTCCTGCTTGTTCACAGGGTGTGTGAGTACATCAGCACGCTGGAGCACACCCACTTCAGCGATGGTGCTTCCCAGCCCTCCCTTACCATCACCCAGTCACAGCAGGCACCTGGAGGCCTGCAACCAGACTCGGAGCTGGGGGAGTCCCCCCAGGAACTGACGCCTGAGCAAGAGACCACCCTCAGCAGCAATCCTGTTATTCAGCCGGTTTCCATCCAGGAGCTCATCAAGGAGAGCAGTAAGGGCAGAGCTTTCGACTTCCGTGGGGGCAGCCTGCTGTGTGGGACCAGTGCTGCCAAGGCTGTTCTCACACTCTCCACACAAGCTGATAGGTAAAAGCATGACTAGAGTCCATGTTCACAGGACAGGATGAAATAGACCTTTCTGTGGTGCAGTGGGGCCTGATTTTTATGTCTGCTGCAGCTACTTGTTTCAGTTGAGTTTCACAAGAGAGCTACGTGCGTGTCATTACCAGCAGTTCCTAAAATACCTGCCTTTCTGCACCTCTGCTGTACCTGCCCTGCTTTGTGGAAGCACTGGGCTGAGTATGTCCGTGCATACACAACAGTGAATATGCCATGTAAATCACATGCATCCTGGGAGTAGAAGATTTATTGCTGGCATGTACATTCATCTATTGTCTTTGCTCCTTAGAGCAGACAAAAATGTAGTTGTCAGTTAGGAATGTCAAGACAATGTGAACAGCTTGTCAGCCTGCCCCAAGGTGCTGCAGGAGGGAAAGCTGCCATGCATGGTCACAGACTGGCTAGGTTAAATGTCCCTACAGCACAGTCTGCAGACTGATGTGTCACAGACTTTTTTCTTGCTATTTCTGCCATTTATTTGTCAGCCAAGGATACAGTTGAAAACTTCCTGGTTTTGCTTGATTCTAATATCCTTTTGTGTCAGCTATCTAGCTGTTTGATTCTGTGCATGGACGGTACCTTTTATTCACTAAGCTCACGATTCCAGCCTCATTCCAAGGATTAAATAACAGCAGTACTATAATTTTAGGACACAGGTTTGTTCCTTCAATGCAGACATCATTAGGACTCAATGCCTAGTTTCCCAGGACAATAGAAATTTCTTCATGAAAAGCAGCAGCAGGAAATTGTACTTCTGGCTGTACCACGTGAATTTGTTTGTGATCTCTGTGGAAACCTACCTCCTATCTAAGCAAAATTTCACTGCTTTAAAGGGTACATATTTTAACTCTTAAATCGTAAATGCTCATTGCAGCTGAAAATAACAACTGTTTATATTCCTAAATAGCAATTCAGATACAGCCACTTTAAGTTTAAGACTTAAATTAATTTGTTTTCATGTAAGGGGCTTTTCAGATGGAACAAACTGCGGCAACTCTAAAGTCACTGAAGCTATGGTGATGTTAACTGTGAGGACTGAGCATATTCTCAATTTTCTGAATCACTGTTCGCAAACTGCTTATGGCAGATAAAGTAATGGGGAGCTGGTGATTCTTTGAAAAAGTGACTTTTTGTTTTAGTGCTGCAGTTGGATATTGGAAAGGTTCTGGTTGGTCCTATGGCACTCTGCTTCCCACTCTCCAATTAATATTTCGGTATCAAAGTCTTTCTGTAGCACAATATAAATAAAGAAACCCCTTATAAACCAATGTTTTGCCAGAGGCAACACACTGAAGCTATTGACACATAAGGGTTTTCCTCTTATATGCACATTTAAGTCTCTGTATCATGAATTTTTCAATTGGTTTCTGTTCTTTTTGTCACAGGCTCTTTGAAGATGCTGTTGACAAGTTAAACTTGATGGCACTGGCAGGCTTTCTTTACCAGCTCAAGAAGGCTTCTCAGGCCCAGCTTTTCCATTCAGTCACAGATACAGTTGATTACTCTCTAGCAATGCCAGGTAAATTGCCTAAAGATCCCTTTCAGTGTTCTGTGTTTCTTGTACAACTGTACTGCTTGCAGGATTTGCTTTGTATTCCTACAGTTTTGATTTTTCCAAGTTACATTTCAAGGTATAAATAAAACAGTGTTTAGTAAGATTTCTCTGTAGGAATCTTTAGAAGAGGTTGAGAATTTTTTTTTGGACAGGGACTACATCCACACTTGACATTCATTTGGTTATTGGACTTTGGGGCATTAATTATTCACCAATATTTAATCACAGCTCCATTTTCGAACCAGATCTGGTAAGGAAACTCAGGGTGAATGTAGAGCTAAGACAGTGGATTTAGCTTAAATATTTGACACTCGGGATAACCTTAGATGTCTTCATAAAATAAATGATAGCAAACAAAGCACACAACTGAAGAATGTGAAAAATTGTCTTGCTTGCTCTTCCCCAGAAAAGTGGAGCATATACCTTACAGTACAAAGCGTGTAAAATGTTGTCAGTTCTGTGGCAGACATGGATTTTATCTTGTGTATGTCTCCACTTTAATTGTTTTCCCCTCTCCCTGAGATACTATCTGTCATTATCTCAATGTGAAACATAATTTTTCATTTTTTTGTTCTGTCTTGTCTCCAGGCCTCAACACTGATCACTTTCTTTAATAAATAGTAACTGTGTATGTCACTTTAATAAATAGTGACTTATATGTAGCAGTAAATCAACAGTAGTTAGTAATAATGCTATTAAAATAAGACAGAGCAATTAATTGCACATACATCTTTTTATTAAAAGTGTTGTGCCCATATTTTAATGAGACAATGAAGTGTGTTTCCAAATGTTGTAAGAGGAAAGGAAAATGAATCCTTTTCAATAGAAAATAAAGTGTATTAGTGGCTCACAAGCAGATGATCGTTTTCTCAAATTCTCTGCTTCACATCCTTTGCTTGGCAAGAAATACAAAAGACAAGCCAAAGCTAAATAATCTGCAGTCTGTGTTCTTTCCTGTAGATGTCACTAAAGGTTTTTGCAACTACTGTTTTGGTTCTCTGTATCAATTGTTTAACACCTTGCTTAATTTGTCTGCACTTACCTGTACTGGACATCATAACAGAATTATAATGCATTAGCTTCCCACTTATTTATGTCTTAAAAGTGCTCCCCAAAAAATTCATCACTTAAATAAAAATGAAGTGATTTTAGTACATTGTTCTTAAAGCTTGGGTCGGTCCATATCTTGTTCTTTTACCTACACAGGGATAACTAGGATTTCTTTCTAGCTGAGTTGTATTAATTTCTAACCAGATTTAAATTCCTCTTTAGACATCCAGAGATAGAGGAACAGCTGTTTGTTAGCTTCCATTTATTTGCTTTTACTTCCTTGTAGGTGAAGTAAAATCTACCCAGGACAGGAGAAGCGCACTTCACTTGTTTCGTCTTGGTGATGCCATGCTCAGAATCGTAAGGAGTAAATCCCGTCCACTGCTCCACCTCATGCGCTGCTGGAGCCTGGTGGCACCTCACCTGGTGGAGGTAGGAGTGGGGGAGAAAATGGGAATGGGTGCAAGAGATGGCAGAGCTGAAACAGATGGAGAAGGCTCGATAGCTCTTAAAATGTATATTAACCTTCAACATTATGTCCAATTTTGTCTCAGTCCTGTTGCAGTATTGTATATACTGTGTCATCTTGTCATACTGCCACGAGGATTGTACTTCTAAATAACTAACTGAAATGGCTAGGTCTAGGGACAGCACATTGGATTTTTGTTATGTGATACTTCTTGTTTGTCTGTGGTGAAAAACTGAAACCACCCGAAGAGGTTACAAGCAAGTTCTCCATCTATTTTCTGAGTCAAGGCTTGCATCGTTACAAGTCTGTCTATAAAAGGATGCATAAAAAGCCCATATAAAGACAGCACAACTGAGAAGATTGTTAAATTTTTTTTCCTCTTATTCTTTGTGTACTCTGGTCAGTGGCATGCCAGTAGCAGCCACATAATCCGTTTCCTCAACCAAACTTTCTGTCTTATTTGGTGAAATGCTGGTGCATTGACTTCTCAGAGCTTTTTGATTTATATCATTGATATTAATAAATGTGCAGTACTTGTTTGCTGTTAGTGAGGCACCTGGTATCATGTGCCTAGGTGTGTTGAAAGGTTAAGATGAGCAAGCAATTCAGTAAATTGCCATAGCGCTTAATTTCATTGACTCAAGAAAATGTGTGGAGCATCTTACAACAGAGTTCAGACGTTGGGGAATCTCAGTGGAATACCTCTAAGTGAAGTAGAAATTACAGATAGTAATTTTGTTGTACGCTTTAACAGCCCTTTATCCTGAAAATTTAAGTCTCACTTGTCTTTGGATGCCAGCTTGAGACCATTTTAAATACTCTCCATGTTTTCAGCACTTTTAAGCCTTTCAATATCCCAAACCAGTTTATACTCCTCAAATCATTTCCATGTTTTTCAAAGGCAGAGGTGGTCAATCTTTGTGGCTGACTTCAGTGAAGATGAGGGCATTACTGGGCAGGAGCAACATCGGGGAAAGGAATTCAGTATAACCTGCATGGTGGGTCAAAATAGAGCAACTTTAAGTCCAGATTCACTGGTACTTATTTTTTTCACAGCCCTTCCAAAGTGAGCAGGTTCTCTTCACTTTCAGTTTTCATAAGTAGCCAAATAAAAAGTGGCATTGATCATGCATATTTCAATTACGGTGTGTATATGCAGAAACTACTTTTATGAAGGGAAAAAATGGTCACATAGTAGAAACAAAAGACAGCACTTAACATGAGATCTGTTCTGTGGGTTTTATTGTTTATTTTTAGCCTCTGTGCTTCTTGAATTTTCATCAAACCTTCAGGCATCTGTAGGATCCCAGGCAGCTCAGATTCTCAGTCATCTGTTTCCATAGCAGTCCTTTTTCATTGCAGTGGGGTCCCCAGTCACATTAATGGTGAAGCTATCTTCAGGGTTCAGCAACATGAAATGCTTGCCTCCCTTAAAATTGTCTTACTAAAAGCAATTTTTTTGTTTGAGCGAAGTCTTACACTCATGTTCTCCCTGCAGGCTGCCTGTCATAAGGAGAGACACGTGTCTCGGAAGGCTGTCTCCTTCATCCACGACATCCTCACTGAAGTGCTGACAGACTGGAGTGAACCTTCTCATTTTCACTTTAACGAGTCGCTTTTCCGCCCCTTTGAGCGTATCATGCAGCTAGAGCTGTGTGACGAGGATGTTCAGGACCAGGCAAGTCAGCCCTGATTAGTGTATCTGTATCTAACCCACCGTGCCCATAAGAAGAATGGTCTCCATAGCGCACTTGGTCTGTGGGTTCCTTTCCCAAATTTCTTTTAAATGGTGTCCCCAAATTATCTTAAAGGAATCAGAAGGACTCTGCCGACCTGTGGTAGAGTACAGGTATCTTTCTGTACGGGAAAAGAGCACTGACATGTTACTCTAGTTCTGCGTAACCTACTGTTTGTGGGTTTTTTGTTTGTTTGTTTGTTTTGTTTTATTTTTCTGCAAAGCAGTTGCTGAGTGGTGTCTATGAGGCCCTGTTCTTCATTTTGGTCTTCCCTCAGAAACAGACCCAAAGGCGATATTCACACCTACCACAGTATTTCTTTTCCTGAGATTCTTGCATAACAGATATTAATTAGAACAGTGCCTTCAAAGAATGGTTACGCAGAGTCGCAGAAGCACTGTGTTTTCAGAACTCTACACCTGGTCACTTACCTGTTTTTTTGTTAGACCAGTTCTTCAGTAGAAGTACACCTGCTTTTAAAGTGATTAAATACATTTTTCTATTATATACCTAAGATAATAGCCTAGATTTTCAAATCTAGATAAAACAGAGTGAATTCAAGATGGGTTTAAAGCTATCCTTATTCCTTCTGCGGGTCCAGCTATGTATCAGTTCCGTTTTTTGGTTTTATTCTTTCAACCTTTCCTACTCTGTCTGCAGGTGGTCACCTCTATAGGTGAGTTGGTGGAAATGTGTTCTACCCAGATCCAGTCAGGATGGAGACCTCTGTTCAGTGCCCTGGAAACAGTTCACAGCGGCAATAAGTCAGAGGTTAAAGAATACCTTGTAGGAGAATACTCTATGGGTAAGGACTTACTGCACTGACTGTGCATTTTATTTGTATGTGCTTTTATTTCACTACTTTATTCCTTGGGGACATAGCAAATAACTCGGTATGTTTTAAATGCCCCACCTGAACAGATGTTCTGAAACAGTACAGCTCACAATGTAGCGGTGGTGCTGTAATACTCTAAGACAGTAGTGAAGTATCTGGTTTATTAGTTGGGCTGGGAGGGAAAGCAGAGGTAATGTTGTTTTTATCTCTTAGATTCTGGCAGATGAGTAGAATGAGAAAAACATGCTTCAAGCCTGTTAGAACATTTTTGAGCAAAACGGTAGTGCAGGAGTACCAAGCATGGCTGGGCCCTCATCACTGCAGGGCTTGGGCAGGGAAGCATAGTGCATATAGCCACCATTTCTTATGTGGACGGTTTTTCTTACTATGACATGGTGCTTGTACACATCAAGGTCAGTTAGTGTGATAGTCCAGGCAGGTGCTTGTCCAAGCACTTAACCACAGGGATTCACATTACTAGTATAGAAGTATACAGCGAACTCTAGTAGTAGTGACTGATATGATTTGTCTCCTAAATTTTGTCTTTCAGATCGGTTACGATCAATGGCAAAATGCAAGTGTACATAGCTTCTGAAGATTGATAAACTACTTAGGAAAAACAAGGGTATTTTGTATCAGAATAGTCAGAATAGTTTTCCCTGAGGGTGCTGTCATCTTGACAGTTATATTGAGGACTGAACCACAAACCTCCACTAAACAGAACTGTTAGCTACTCACCTGAGTTCAAGAGCTTAAACCTTTCCTTGCTATTTGTGCAGTGGTAAGCTGCAGTGATAAGACAAGGCAGTCTGTATTACTTTCTGTATAGGGTTACACAAATTGCCTCAGGAGCAAGAGAAGAAAGCATATTAGGTTTTACTTCTAGAGCATTTCTGTCTCTGCCCAGAATAGAAGATATTCTACAGATTCAATTAAATTGTTGAGAAACTGTGGGAACATCACCTTTATGGGGGATGGGGGTAAGGTCTCATCTTGTTATTTCCACAGGGAAACGCCAGGCCCCGGTGTTTGATGTCTTTGAAGCATTTCTAAACACAGACAGCATCCAGGTCTTTGCTAATGCCGCCACCAGTTATATTATGTGCCTTATGAAGTTTGTGAAAGGACTGGGTAAATATTCTTACTTTCCTTTTATTCTGTTAAGCCATAGTACGTCAGATTCTGCAGAAGCTGAGAATCTTATTACATAATGCAGAGTGTGGTAGGGAGGAGAGAGGCAGTGAAGAAGTTGAGTCCAGAATGCTGCCTTGATCATTAGAATTTGACACTTTTCACTGAACTGTGGCATTGACTTTTTTTTTCCTTCTGTGAAATGCAAAACTTCTAATGAGCAGTCAACTGGAACTTTGTTTCTCTTCTTCTGTCCCTCCCAATGCTGCCTTTGCCATCCTCAGGGGAAGTAGATTGTAAGGAGATGGGTGACTGTGTGCCAGGATCAGCATCTACAGACTTGTGCCTTCCCGCGCTTGATTACCTCAGGAGATGTTCTCAGGTATGCTGAATAATGTTATACAGGAAACAGTCCTTACCTCCAGGCTTTGCATCAGTATCAAAAATCAGATAATTTGCATGAACACCACAGAATTTGTTATAAATCCAGCAGTAATAGGGTGCACTGCCAGATAGAGTGGCAATCTGAACAAGTGTCGTGCATTCTAGGCCAGCTAAACAGTGGGAAAACAGAGGAGGTAACAGCACTCAGAAACAAGGAGCACCTGGGAAAATGTGAACATTTAAAACCCAGTAGCAACACATCCAAAGCTACATTAATTCTTGTTTAAACAGTTACTGTAAACAGAATTTAAAATAAAGGAGAAAAAGTCAATTAAAGTTCTCAGATCTTAAGAAGAGTGACAAGTTATACCCTCCTAGAACACAGCAGCAGCTTATCTGTACCATGAAAATACATCTGAAGCTCTGGGCAAATCTCTAACAATTAGAAAATTGGCATCTTCCCTGTATTCTCCATGCAGGTAGCACAGATTACTGTCCAGGGTTATTAGGATGTTTTTGTGTGATTTTTATGGTGTTGTTTGTATTTCTGTAGTACTTGCAGGTCTTTGTGTTGGACCCAGGGCATCTTTTTTCTAGGTATAATAAACACTTAGCAAAGGACATTGCAATAGCTGAAATGACTTACTATCTAAATTCAGTGATAACAGGTGTATTCAGTACACTGACTGGCAGAAAAAGAAAGAATAAGGCAGCTCAGTCTAATAAACACTCGCCTCAAAAAAAAATACTGAATATAGTGTGTATATCTAATGTATGTTCTACCTATACGTTATGTGCATCACATCACATCCTTACAAACCCCAGTCCACTGCGAGGCAGAAACATTTTCTCCATTTTAAAATAAAGCATTTATGGCATTTTTGTCTTGCTATACATTTTAACTATCCAGTAGAAGAAAAAATGGATTGATTAAAAAGAAAGCCTGTTTGTATATTGCAGAAAAATGGTTTACTTTAGAAAGTCCCATGAAATAAAACTCTGGTAAGCATCCCAGCTTACCAAACTTGTAAGTATTAACTTCCTCTATTACCGTAATTCTGCAAATTTTATATTTGCTGTGTAATGGAAGCTCTGCAGTAGACCAGTACAGGTGCTTTTATCAGTATTTATGTAGCCCTTCAGAGCTCCAAAGTACTCTGTGTACAGTTAATGGAGCTTCCCAGGACATAGGTGCAATTGGTAAGTAGTAGCATTTGTCTTCCACAAATGAGGAAGGAGCACACACCCTTCCCCAAAAAATGTTCTTTAAATTAATTTTCTCCTTCTCTTCCCCCCCTGCACCCCAACCCCTTTCTTGTCAATAGTCAGAAGGTCACTGAGTTCACGCTGTGTTTTAAATTTACACTGTTGCTGGGTGATCAGAGCAGATGTTGGTACTATGCTGCTTTCATAAATTTAATTTTATTTCATTTCATTTTCATTTCATTTCATCTTATTTTATTATCTGTGCAGTATGTGACAGCCTTTGCACACCTTCCTGTATATATTTTTCTCTCTAATGTATTTTTTCTCTCTCTTTTTTTTTTTTTTTCTCCAGTTGTTAGCCAAAATCTATAAAATGCCCCTGAAACCTATCTTCCTCAGTGGCCGGCTTGTTAATTTGCCCCGACGAGTGCAGGAACAATCAGCCAGCAGTGAGGATGGTATTGAGTGCATCCTTTCTGACTTTGATGACGACACTGGTAAGTGCACTGAAAGCAGTAAATGAGGAATGAATCGATTGCTTCCTCCACACGTCACCATAAATTTTGCCAGCTGCCAAAAGCAAAAAGGGAAGGGAAAAGCTTTTCATAGCTTGCCTCTGTTGTCTACACACACACACAAACCCACACACACACAGCTTGGAACTTGTCAACACCCTTATGTTAAAAGACACAGCTTATATATGAGAAAAATACAGCCTGTCTCTTGGGACAAGGTAATAACACTGTAATTAATTTAATAATATTTTAATTGTCCTGACATTCATAAGACAAACTATATATATTTCCAAGAGCTAACATAAGAATACCTTCTGGACCACAATTTCATTAAAGGAGTGAAACCTTTTAAGGTTGGTATTGGCAGTCCTGCCTTTAAAAAAAAAAAATTATCAGTGTTGAGTTAAAGTTTGGAAAGATAAAAAATACTTGCTTAAATATGTTCCCAAACTTATGTCCTGTGGTCTATTGAACCAAATGATGTATTTCTAAAATCTATAAAGAGCACTATGACCTCCAGAAAAAAACAAGCAGCATTTCACCTCCTGATTATCAGTGTTGCTCATGTGAGTTGTGGATTAACCAGGTGAACCTCAGAACAAGATGTGTGTGGAGCCAAGCAGTAGAGGAATGCAGACTTTGTGCTTCTGGACCTGTGATGGCCCTTTGAAGCAGTACAGTCACTTTTGAACCTCTGAATTACAGAGCTGTTCAGATCCAAATAACTCTGAAAAATCAGCTCCAACCATTTAGAAAACTTGGCTGACTCCAATGCCTTTAATTTAGGTGCCTCAGCAGCCGTTCTTGGTACCTCCTTTTATTTAGGCTTTTTCATCACATGGATTATGCTGTTCTACTGCTGCCCTTGATAAAGAAAACCTTTTTTTTTGCTCTCTGAAAAAGCAAACCACAAGTCCTCATTAAAAAAAAAAAAAAGAAAGAAAGAAAGAAAGAAAGAAAGAAAGAAAGAAAGAAAGAAAGAAAGAAAGAAAGAAAGAAAGAAAGAAACACTTGGACTTTCTTTTTTCTATGTTTTTTTGAGTTTTAATTTGTCTCTGGAAATTTTAGGATGTTTACCTGGGATGTGGGAAACCCAAAGCACTGAATTCTCTGCTTTGAGTCAGGCTTGGAACTTAATCTAGGGTTTCCCCACCTCAGGTGAGCACTACTCACCTACTGTTATGAAGTGGCTCTGCCTGTCACTGCGTTGCTTGCTGTGATTAGAAATGCCACCCTGCAGCAGGGAAGCCTTCTGATCTGGTTCTTATCAAAACTAACCACTGAAACTTTCACCCAATTTTTATTTAGCTGGCAATGGTATTAAAAGAACACTAGGAAAATTGACTTTACAAAGACAAAAGACCATGCTTCACCTGGTACTCAAGTCCCAAAAGTCAGTACCAAGAAGGAACAAAACATTTTAGCCTACTTTGCTGCATGGTAGTGCAGTGTGTTTTCATGCTGTCTTTGATTCCATGACAAACTCCTCGAGTTTATTTCTAAACAAGGATATTTCTCAGTTCTTCCAGATTTGAAGACAGCCAGACTTAGCGCTGAGTGAGTTGTGCTGTTTCCTTGTTTAGAAAGATCATTAAATAAATCTGTATGGTTCTGGACAATGTCACCACACATACTGAATGTACCCCGAGAAAGCTGTGTGAATAAATGACCGATCAATGCAGTAACTGAGGAAGGATCCCACTCTGTTTTCCTTGGTTCTCAGGAAGACTTTTGCAGTCAGCACATTCGGTGCATCTTAACGATCCTTCACAGACTTTTTTATTGCTTGTGTAACATAATTAACCAGCAAGCATCATGCAGACACAAACTAACTGCATCAGCATGGCTACAGGTGGCAGAGAAGATGGGCCTGTTAGCAAAGCAAAGTAAAATCAATTTTAACCTAATAAATCCATAGCTTTTAAGGAGACTTACCGCAAGAGTAACACAATACATTACAGGAGCGGTGAGTAACTGTGCAAGATCCTTCTAAACATTGATATAATGTAGGAAATGAGCAAGTACTTAAGTGATTGGTGAAAAATTAAAGGGCAGCAGTTCCTAATCATTCTCAAATTCATATTGAAAAATAGTTGCATCCTATAATGTTTTAAGGGTTTGCTAATGTACATTCAAAGTCTCAGTACTGCTTGCATCCTGATTGCTTTTCAAGCAGTTTTCTGCTGTATTCATATTTAATACTCAGTGACCTAAAGATGACATGAGGCAGCCCGATGATACTTCATGAGGCATTATTACTCTTCAGTTCTGGGTACCAAATCAAGTCAGTTAAATTACAGATGGTCACATTAGGACCCTTATCTAAAAGCATAGCCAAAACCATTCCAGGCAGCATTTACTCTTTATAAGATCCTTTAGTGAGTTCTGTGCTTCATGTCTAATTATGCATGTACTGCTTGCAGGATTTGCTTCATATTCTTACAGTTTTGATTTTTCCCAAGTGAAATTTCAAGATGTAAATAAAACACAGTATTTACTCTAATAAGATCTTTCTGTAGGGGTGATTCAAAGTCTTTGGAAAAGGTTGAGAATTTTTTTTTTGGACAGCAAAAAAAAAACAAAACTGCTGTGAAACACTTCAGAGGACATTCATTTGGTTATTGGACTTCACATTTTGTATGTTCTGTAAGGAAAAAGCTAAAAGATACAAATTTCACCGACTGACTTGGCTGATGCCAATACTAGACTTTAAAATACATTATGGAGGGAGTAAAAAAAACCATCTGGACCAGTGGGAGCAGCAGATTAATAAAAAACACCACAACAAGGTGTGTGTGGAGCAGGATGGAAGGGACAACACAGGAAACCTAATAAAAAAGGAAAGAAAAGCGGACCATCATTTCAAAAAGTGATACTGCCCACCACCATTATACAGCAGCAGTGATTGAGTAAGAACCCGTGATCTTTAAGTTAATTAATTTCTTAGTCTCCATCACTTTCTGAGGGCAAGTTCCACCTGTGGTCAATGCACTCCCTCGCTCATAATTTTTGCTTCCTTGCTTTTAGGTCTTATCAATGTCTGGATTATTCTACTGGAAGAATTAACAACTGCCATATCCAACTGTCCCCGCCAGCACCAACCTCCGACTCTGGATCTGCTCTTTGAATTGCTGAGGGACATTGCCAAGACTCCTGGTAATTAAAGGTCTTGATAAACTGTGAGCTACTAGAGCCCTGACCTGACACTCTTAGAATCCTAAACAACCTCTGTAAACCGCATTCCTCATGCTAGAGCTGTACAGAGATGTTCTCAAATACAAAGGGCTTTTCTCAAAACATGATTTGTGGTTCCAGTTAGCCTATTGGTTTATGGTGACAAAAGGCACCTTGTAGGAGTTGCAGTTCCACATGCACAATTAAAGAGGTGCAGTACTCTATCAATGTTCTAGCCATGGAAGAAGTTTTCTTGGTGTCCAGGAAATTGATAAAGTTACACAGTCCCGTAGACATGCTGGGCAGCACTGGAGATACACAGCTGGGTAAATGTTCATATACTACCTCGTTATTAAATCCAAAACTGCTCCCCATCTCATCCTATAAAAAAAAAAAAAAAAGTTCCAGAACTTCCTTTCTTTAGCATCACCCCTGGCCTCAACCTTGGAACAACTTTGTAAACGTAGGCTGTGTAAGCAAAAATATACAATCATCATTGTGTTTATTTTAAGGCCCAGGATTTGGCATTTATGCAGTTGTACATCTTCTTCTTCCCACGATGTCCCTTTGGCTCCATCGCAGCCATGGTGACCATTCTTACTGGGATGTGGCATCCGCTAATTTCAAGCATGCCATTGGCCTTTCCTGTGAACTCGTAGTGGAGCACATCCAAAATTTCATCCACTCAGGTATGTCATTACGCCATCACCTCTACTGACAGTCATTGGTGGCATGTTAATTAACAGCTTCTTGGAAGGGTGATTTCATTGGTTTTTGGTCACTCAAGCATAAAATAAGAGGAGGAGGGTTGAGAATTTGTTGCTTTCCTTTTTAATAGTGTTTAAAGGGGTTGTAATTATGGAAAAATGTAACTTGTAAGGGAACTATGGAGGTTATTTGTATTACTTAGTCCATCCTCCTACTCATAGCAGGGCTATCTTCAAAATTAAATCATCACAGTCTGTATTATGCTTTCCAAAAGAGGATGGCAAGACTTTGATCTTAAAGAACTAATATTCCAGAAACAGGAGCTAACATAATTTCTCTAGTACCACTTAAATCCAGATATTTTGTATTGTTAACATCAAAAGGGCTGTTCTTATTTCAGTTTGATGCGATGCATGTTTCAAATTGAACTCTATAGCTATTGGCATAAAAATAATTGTTTCTGCAATGTCTCTGAATGGCAGTAAGTCTAGCAAGTCTGTCTTTAATTATAATGAAAAGCAATGATGTTAAATAAAACCAGTCCATATCTTTTCCTTACAGATATTGGTTATGAAAATATGATCAATGCTATGCTAAAAGATCTTTTCAAGTTACTGGTAGCCTGTGTAGCAGAGCCAACAGAAATCATTTCCAGAGTTGGCTGCTCATGTATCAGGTAACAATCTATTTATTCTGTAAAATATTCAAAAAACGTGTCTTTATTATCTCTGAAGATGACTCTGAAGTCATACTCTGACTGAGTAAGTTGGCTAGCATCCCAAAAGAAGTCTACAATATATCTATCTCTTTTTATTTGAACAATGAATTTTAGACTTACCAGCCTTTTTCGCTGTTTTCTCTCTTCTTCAGAACCTGTAATTTTGGGCATTGCTACGTGTAACATTCCCGTGAAAAGCACTTGTACAGTATTTATCTGTAGTTGGTCAATAATTGGTCCTTAGGAAACATAATCCAGGAGCTTTCTTTTGGAATTCACAGGTCTTTGGATGTAGTTAATCCCTTTCACAGTCTCCAGGTTACTGCAATCATAGTCAAAATAAGCATTCCATTATGGTTCTTGTCCTGGAGAGATGGCTGCTTAAAGAGGAAAATCAAAGGAAAAAGTAGTTCAGAAGTACAGTGTAATTACAAAAATAGGTCAGGACAACTGGTAATTCTTCATCATTATCTAGCTGCTGAGTGGGCCTTTTCTTTAGTTTTCAACCTGCTCCCATTACAGGAGAGAATTGTCTAGTTCTTTCTTACAGTAATGTTTTCCTGTGTCCCATACTCATAGGTATGTATTAGTGACAGCAGGACCTGTTTTTACTGAGGAGATGTGGAGGCTTGCATGTTGTGCCTTGCAGGATGCATTCTCTGCCACTCTGGAGCCAGTGAAGGTAAACTGCCTTTTTGCTATCAGTCAAAACTAATTACAGACACTAACTTTTGACAGGTTGCTTTTTTTTTTTTTTTTCCTTTTTTTTTTTTTTTTCCCCCCATAAAAGTTATTTGGGTACTGAGCCAGGAACAGAGGCTTAAAGATTATGTTGTTGCTTTTGTTATCTTTTGATTCACTCAGATGAAAGGTGTTGGATCAACAATGGAGACTGAAATCAGTTTTTCTAAACATGGTACATACAACAGTAGTCACTAACAGTGCAGACTTATTTTAAATTGCCCTGCCAATATGAAATCAGAAGAGTTACTTACTTTTTGATCCAGTTCTTCTTCTGGGTTGTCTGAAACTAGACAGAAGACAAAGTTGCTTACTTGATGCTGTTGCTGCATGCTCCATATAGATTATTTCCCAATTCACTGTCTTGTAACAAAAAATCCTGTTAAGTCATCACAGGCCAGACTACATAAGAAGGTGTAATGCATTTGCATCAAATACACTGAATGCTAAACAGCAGGTGATCGGCTGATGGTATTGGGAGAGATCACCACGAATCTTGTATTACCACGAACAGGCTGGACAACTCTACAGTCACTGACTTAATTTAACGCACAGTGAAAGTCTGATGTTGTGTCTCTCTATAGAACCTATTGGGCTATTTCCACAGTGGTTCTGAAAGCTTTAGTGGAGATGCCTGTGAAGTGAAGGTGGCAGCCCCTTCCCTCTCACCGAGTGCTGAAGCTGAATACTGGAGAATCAGAGCCATGGCACAACAGGTAGAGACTGACATTTCAGGGAAAGTCAGAGAATCTTTTAAACTTGGGGCTTTTCCTTGGAGCACATTTTTACCGCAACCTTCCTCACAAACCCTATGGGCAAATTGAAAAATACTTCCTCGTCACTAGATTAACACTTATTTATCTAACAGTAGTAGTGAGAAAAAGAAATAAGAGCTAGGAAAATAAATAAATAAATAAAACTGTTACCCTATAAGCAGAAATAAGGAATGCTTGGGTGGGGGAAAATACCTGAATCAGGACTATGAGCCTATTGTACAACATAGCTCTAAAATAGGCAATCCTAGCATACAGCTTTGGAAGTGTTTCTGATAGAGAAATAGTAGCATCACTGTGAATTCTCATCTAAAATGTCATACACATTTCTGGCTATTCTGTAAGAGTGATAGATTCAAAGGGCAAAAAATAAATTAGAACAGAGACTGTGATGTGATGCTAGAAAAACTAGGTTTGTTCAACCAATCAAAGCAGAGTTTGCAGAGGAGTATATAGTTGGGTTTTATATCTATAAATACATGGGTTAAGTATAAATGCATAGATTTTTCATTCTGAGAAAGTGGTTATAGAAAATAAGTTCCTTGAAATATAGCAGACTGAACTTAATGACCTACAGGGTGCCTTAAAACTGTCAATACTATATGACAGTTTCAGTGTGAGAAAGCAGATGGATTAAAGAGCCAACAGATGTTTGATGTCGATTTCTGACTTGATTAATCATACCCTGATGCTGCTTGAAAAATCTGAGATGTCTCAGATTTGTGATCACAAACAATGTGACAGTGGTAGGCTTTGAATGGAAAAAGTGTTTTAAAATAAAAGTTTTAAAGAGGCAAAACTCATAAAAAAGGGAACGTAGCATTTAGACTTCTGTAGTAGACTCCCTTCAGTGGCACTGCCTGAGTCCTTCTGAGTGGGAATTTGACACAGCTACTGAGCTGTGAAACAAAGCCACAGCAACTGAGAGCAGTTTCCCCATTTCCCTCCCAAATAAGTACAAGCAAGGTGTCTGTTGTCTGATTGTGGGTGAAAGTGATCCTTCCATCAACCAACCTTTCTAGGTAGAACAGATGAACTATGTAGACAGGTCCTTGTCTCTACTATATGTTACGCTTCCAGGTAGTAGCACACAGCACAAAGCTTGTTTTGGCTTTTAGTTCATACCTTTTACAAGTTCAGCAAAAAAGATATGTGTCATTTTCCATGTGCTCTGCTGGGTGTCTGGAGGCAGCCCATGGCTTTGAGGCTGTTTATCAAAGCAGCATGCTCCAGGGAAGGTTTGCTGTGGATACCTTGCAGTCCTTTAATCTCTATAAATAAGTTGTCACACCAGATCTGTCACAATCCAGGAAATCCTACTGTCAGGCTCTTGAAGGGCCCAGTGCAAGTGCTAAACTGATTGTTTTCTATCACTTGTTGTTTTCCAGGTCTTCATGTTGGAGACTCAGTGCTCCCCGAAGACCCCCAGCAACAAGGAAGGGTTTGAACATGCCCAGTCGTGTGTGCTCATTATTGATCTGCCACCAGATAAAAAACCAAATGGGCATACCCAGAGAAGGTAAAGCAGCTTCTCAGCTAGATAAAAATATTGTCATTAATATTGTATTAATAAATATTGTATTAAAAGCTAGATAAAAATATTGTCAGATATGAACAGGGCCTTAGCAAGCTACGCCTCTCTACAGGTCTCATCAAAAACAAGAAATACACTGATGAAATATGTATACTTACTTATTTTTTTTGACACAGGAGACAACTGTTTGCTGCTATATGTTCTTTAAATGTTTACATCATCATTCACTAGGGCAGGCATGTGCAAGAGCTGTTACAGTTACAGACAGGCCTGTGGCAGTTTCTGTAACGTGACCTTTAGAAAACTAGATGAGGAAAATGCTCTTAATAGGTAGTAAGAGTTGGTAGGTTGCAAATACCTGAAGAATACATATATACAAGGTCACAAAAACCCTTCAAGTAAAGGAAACGTAGATGAAATAAGGAAAAGAATTCTTATAGGAAATATTGGAAAAAACCTTTCTCATACTGAGATATTTAAAAAAAAAAAAAAAAGTAGAGTAAAAATACTCTTTTGAAGAAAATTTTGGAAGTGTTGTTATGTTTGTAATAATACTTAGCAGATGAAATAACGTCTGCTTCACTGATAGTCTTTAATTCACTATTGTCAGATTAAGGAGGTGGAGAAAATCTAATGGGCAAACTGGACTAGTATAAATTAATGAGGTCACACCCAAAGCTGCAAAACTGTCAACATATTGATCTAGGGAACTTTTTTTTGCTTGGCACTTTTTTCATTTTTTAAGGAAATCCTCCTGTATGTTACCACCCCAGAGACCCATGGGTTTGCACGATGCTTAGTCTTATCCTGCAGAACAATATTTCTTTTTGCTTGCACTTGGTTGTTTGAACAACCACTATAACATCAATAGGGCTCAGAATTAGCATTCTGCATTCAGGGTTTGTGTTTGTATTGCAAGGTATGTAATATATGGCATATAACTGTCCTATACTAGATACACTAGTGTAAGTGGTATGGCCCTTACGCTAGCTACCACTTAAGGCATCCTTCTTCAGAACTAAGCTATTGAATGTAACAAGGAGACAGAATGTGATGGACAGGAGGAAAGACCGTGCAAGACGTTTCCATTCTTATGCAGGTGCACACAAGTTTCCCCCAAGAGCAGGTGCTCTGTTGCCTTAATTAATGTCACAGGACAGGGCCCTGCACAGAGATGAAGAAAGGTTGAGATTACAGTCTAACCCCTTCCTTCTTGGTGGGAAAATACCTTTTTTATCCTAAATGTTTGCAGATCCTCCTTCTTGTAACAACAAATGCAAAGCAAAAGACTGGAATACTCCCTTCACAGCACATAATGCTATGTAGTCTAACAGTGCATTTGTAAAGGCAGCATGTTTGTCTTTAAACAAAGAAATGAAGCTTGCAATTAATACAAACTCTGAATGCTTTCACACTGCTCTTTGTCTAAACAACTGCAAAAAGTGTATTCCCTGACAGGGAAATGTTACCCCAGCAGTGTTCATTTTTCACCTAAATGGGGCTAAAAAGTTGACTGTGCCACTAGTTTTCATATTACTTGCTACAGCAGTGCAGTAATATGCCAGTCTTGCATGCTAGTTACTGTGGCCTTTCAAAAGTTTTACTTTAACCTTAGTGGAGTTTCTCTTCTCCCTTTTTGCTTTTGTTTCCTTAATGCTGCATCGTTTCACAGGAAGCTGGGGTAAGGGAGCTTTTCTTCTTCCTAAAAAGTAATAATATATTCCAGTTCCAAACTTCGGGCAGAATAAGAAAATACTGTCCTTATCCAGCTTTGGCATCATGTGTTTTCACCACCAGCTCTGTACCAGTTTCTTTCAGAATTAAGCAGTACTTTAAACTGGCCATGTAAATTGGGCTTTATGGCTATTGCAAATAAAGCAGATCTCCTTCATTCTGATCCTGCATTTGGAACAGGATTAGCCTCCCGAAATGAAGCACTCATTTAACTTTATATGGGCTCTTAAGAGCTTTTCTGAGTAAGGCTTCCAAGAGTTTTTACAGCATAAAACTACTTCCCTATAAAGAGCTCCAATGTATGTATTAATCATCAAGAGTTTTCCACTGTCAGATAATAAGACTATTAAATTTTACTGATGTATCAGCACTGACAGCTATAGTCATGGTAAGTGAGCTGACATAGGTCAGAAATAACAGTGCTTCTAGGGTTAGCTAATCTAACTTTCTCCATGGTCAAGTGTATGCAAATCCCTTGAAACTCTTAGGACTGTCTTTCTTTTTAAATCAGGACCATTTGTTTGGTTTTATGAATCAATCAACAAATCAATTAATATAAGGCAAAATTTTGAGAGTTAAAGCAGCTGTTCTTCTGTTTGGTTGTGTTTTTTTTTTTTTTTTTTTTTTTTAAGTCAACATTACATTCTCTAAGTTGACTTTTTGATACAATTTCCCCCCAAAAAAAGCAATCCAGAAAAGAATTCAAACATTTTGTTTTGGTACTTTGAAAACACTTTTGAAAGTTGTTTAATGAAAGTAGAATAATTTTGCACCAAAATTTTATAGGCCAACAACTGAACATCTCATGTTGCATGAAGATTTACTTTGACTTAGACCTAAGACTTCAGTATTGCAAGCAAACTGAAAAACCTTTTCCTCACCTGGTAGCAGTGCTACTTAAAATGTGATCTGCTATAGTTCCCTAAATCAAAATAATTATTGCTACGTCTATGAGAGTATCATCTGTATTTGAAACAGATGTAACCTGATAAAAAGACTTCTATTAAAATTATTTCAGAGAAGTTTCACAGTCTATAATTTTTAATCTGTGAGATACCAATGTCATGCTTTAACAACAGTCCTATCCGCATTTTCTTCCTAACTTCCTCTGCCTCTCAATATTATTTACTAATGAATTACCTAAAAACTTTGTCTGGCAGAGTTTGCTGTTCATAGGTTCCCTGTGCAAATCAAAAATCAGTGAGATAAAGAACTCAAACATCTCCCTAACAGGAGAGAATCACCCAGTATTACATGTGAGAATCAGGGCTAGGAATAGACATTTCCATGGTAGTACCTCCATAGTCAGGCTGAAGTCTTAAAGAGTAAACATTCAGCAGGACTTGAGCTTCTTTGCATGTTCCATTGCACTGCTGGTGGTTTTACACATTTTTCGTATTGGTTGGTTGGCTCTTTGTGTTTTATTTTTAAGAGGTACTCCTGGCATTACTAGAAATGGAAGCCAAGTGGTAAAGGAGCTTAGGGCTCATTTTGTCGTGGCAAAGTTAAAATTTGCTGAGATGCCAATGGAGGAGTATTAGCAGTGATTCAACTTAACTGACATTCAGCAACAACAACAATAGAAGATATATTTAGGGTCCAGTGGCAGAGATGCTGCATAATATGTTAACAAATTCCTCAATTAGAGGAGTTTGAAATGCTCAGAGTACCTGCACCTGCCATGAAATCAAAATACAGAGTATTTAATCTGTCTCAAGAAAAGGAAAAAATATATATAACAGAGCTTTGTTTTAATACTGCCTCTGCATTAAGTTCCAGTAGAGTGCTTGCTGTGAATGGTTATTTTTCTTAACACCTACAAGTGCCTTCCCTTCTAGGAAAGTGTCTGAAAGAATAGCTGAGAGACCATTCTAGACCACTTCACATTCCTCCACTTTTTTTGTAACAAGGCTCTGAAAATTTGAGCCTTCATTTGCATCCTTCATGTTGGATTCTAACTATTAAGTACTCCTGTATTATTAGTAAAAGCATAAGATACAATTATATATTTTTTCCTTCCCATGCTTGGTTTACCAAGTATTCCTTTCAGGACGATAGTGGTGAGCTTGCTGTCCCACCAAGTACTGCTCCAGAATTTATATGACATCTTACTGGAAGAATTTGTCAAAGGTCCTTCTAACTTGGAGGAGAAAATGACAATACAAGTACCAGAAAACAAGTTGGCGGGTTTTCTCAGGTACATCTCCATGCAAAACTTGGCTGTCATCTTTGACTTATTGCTGGACTCCTACAGAACAGCCAGAGAGTTTGACACCAGACCTGGGTTGAAGTGTTTGCTGAAAAAAGTGTCAGGCATTAGCGGAGCTGCCAACTTGTACCGCCAGTCAGCCATGAGCTTCAACATCTACTTCCATGCTTTAATTTGTGCTATCCTGACAAACCAGGAGAACATCACTGCAGAGCAAGTGAAGAAGATCCTCTTTGAAGATGACGAGAGAAGCACAGACTCATCGCAGCAGTGCTCTTCAGAAGATGAAGACATTTTTGAAGAAACCGCCCAGGTCAGCCCGCCCCGGGGGAAGGAGAAGAGGCAGTGGAGGGCTCGGATACCATCTCTGAGCGTCCAGCCCGTCAGCAACGCAGACTGGGGGTGGCTAATCAAGCGGCTTCACAAGCTCTGCATGGAGCTGTGCAACAACTACATCCAGATGCATCTAGACCTGGAGAACAACGTAGAGGAGCCTCCAGTGTTCAAAGGCGACCCGTTCTTTATTTTACCATCCTTTCACTCAGAAACCTCCACCCCATCAACTGGAGGGCAGTCTGGGAAGGACACGCCATCAGAAGATGACCGGAGTCAAATAAGGGACCAGCTGGGAGACAGCCTGACACCCCGAAGTGGAGAAATGCTGCTGCTGCCCCCGCCCCTGAGTCCTAAACCAGAGAAAAAAGAGCAAACAAGGAGAAAAGAGTGGTGGGAGAGTGCGGGCAACAAGATCTACACCATAGCCGCTGACAAAACCATCTCCAAGTTCATGACAGAATACAAGAAAAGAAAGCAGCAACAGGCCATGACATCCTTCACCAAAGAGGTCAAAGTGGAAAAGAAAGGGGAGCTCCTGGGCTCCAGAGGGCAGGACTCGCCAATACTCCAGCGGCCACAACATCTTATAGACCAAGGTCAAATGAGGCATTCGTTCAGTGCTGGACCAGAGGTCCTGAGACAAGAGAAGAGACCACGCTCAGGATCCACAGTCAGCTCCCTGAATATATCTGTTAGGGATGCCGAGGCCCAGATCCAGGTAGGACACCTGTAGAATGCTCATACTAATAGCAATAATTTTAAAGATACCTATAAATATTTTTTTCTGTTGCTTTTATTACAGTGATTATAATTTCTACGTTAAATGTCTTCCTCACCTAAAGAAGTCATCATGATGAGGGCTGATTATTTTAGAGTCTCACACTGACAAAAAGCTAACTCTTTCCCATCAAAAGAAGAGCAGTCTTCAGGGCAGGTGTTATCAGGCATATACTAGCACATCTTTCAAGAATGCTTTTGTAACTGGAGCCAGAGCTGTTCTTCCCTGAGAGCTATCAACCCATGGTCTCCTCATTGCTTGCTGCTATGGCCTCCATGCCACTTACAGGCTTTTGAAAATGTGAGGGTACTTGCTGCAATGCTTTTCTATTTAAGAAGATTTTTGTTAATTCCAGAGCAGAAGTGCTGGGCTCTGTTGCTAAAAAGGAACTTGCTACTTGCATGTCCAAGTAAGCAAATCAGGGGAAGCGTCAAATTTAGAAATCTTTGTTCACCATGGGATGAAATAATAGCTGATTGAGGGTGGGCATGATACCTGCAATACAAAGTCAAACAGTGCCTTACAGTGCTGAATTATGCATACACGGTGAACGTTAAGTTAATATGCTGGCATTACTCAGCCCTCTTCACGAGGCTGCACCCACAAGATCCCTTTCTTTCTGCCTCAACAGATGGACCCCTCTCCACAGAAAGGTCTTCTAAAGAGTCTTTTGTATCCACTTTGCTCGTAGGCGTGGACCAACATGGTGCTGACCGTTCTCAACCAGATTCAGGCCCTGCCAGACCAGACATTCACGGCCCTGCAGCCAGCGGTGTTCCCCTGCATCAGCCAGCTGACCTGCCACGTTACAGACATCCGCGTCCGCCAGGCGGTGCGGGAATGGCTGGGACGAGTGGGCCGTGTCTACGACATCATCGTGTAAACCCGCTTGGCTCTGTTGCGAAGGGGAGAAGACATCCAAGGTATACAGCAAAGACGTATTAGGGGTTCATTCATTGCCTATTCGTTGGTGATAAATTGAGAAACAATGAGCTTGTCGATGTGTATCCTCTATCCACTTGAGACTGTGTGTCCCTCACTCACTAGCAAAGGAGGCGAAGCTTGAATGTGTCCAGGGGGCTCTAGAACGGCCCCAGAGCCCAGAAGCTGCCAGTAAATCAGGCTGGCACCTAAAGGCATAACACATTTCAGTAGCCTTCATTTTCATTGAAATTTGCAACAGTGGGAGCCACATCAAACTCAGGTGAACTTCCACACTTGCAATTAGCTGTGAATGAAACTGTCATCTAGGTATCACACCAGGCAAATAAGCCTACATAACTAAAACTAAATAAATAAAAGGCAGGAAAAAGGTGAGGGCTGCAGGACAAGTAAAACAGTGGCACTTGTTTGAAGTAACTTCCCTTCTGAAATTAGCAAGAGATAAGAAAGCCAAATAAAGATTACTGTAATAACTATGTGTCCTGATCACTAGAGAAAGTTGAAGGTAATTTTGCTCTGAGAAGAGCCTTTGCAGTCTGGCCACATTCAGGGTAGCTAGTGAGTGACAATTCATGTATCCCAGGTCTAAAACTGGTGAACCAAGCACAGGCTATTCATCCTTTCATTGGCCTTGTGGAGTATTGCTCAAAAAAAATGCACAGTCCGGCTGCCCTCTAACACCACCACCCTGGCTACTTCAGCTGATCATTTTTTGACATGCAACTAGTTCCCCCCAGGGGCACCAGGGAAGTTTGCTTTTCTGTTTCCTGTGATGCTACGGGGGAAGACACCACGAGCAAAGCTACAGCCAGGCCCTATGACAGTCCCCAACACTCAGCAGAATAAAGCATTCCAGTTCGAGCACCACTGCAGCTAAGCTGGCTTGTATTTCTACTGGAGCTCTATGGAGCTATGTGTAGAGCTGCTGTAGCCAGGAGGACCCTTACCACCTCCATCAAACTTAGCCTATCACTCCACATTGAGCTTAATCAAGATGGAAAATAGTCTGAAAAGAAGGTAACTAACTTCCCTGTTTCTCAGCTGTTACTGTAAACAGAAAGGGACAGAGCCTCATGTACGTACAACCCCACTGTGCAGCGCTTCTATGAGGACTACTATGGTTTACCAACATGGTTACTGGGGAGAAAGGGAAGGATTGACTTTGTATTGTACATGGTGCTCTTCACACTAGACACAGTGAAGGGTTACTTTGCCACCCAAATTATGTCACAGCCCCTGGGACATTCCATCTCCTAGTCCCATGCTACATAATTTGATCAAACTTTTAAATAATTTCTTGAAACTAAATTGAATTTAATCTTGGGTGACCCCTTAATGATGTTATCCCAAGGCTTTTTAAAACGTGCACACCAACTAAATATACAGCTTCAGTCCTTGCTACAAAGCATCCTCAAAAACATCATCTCTATCAGGCCTGGACTTTGCACATCTAACTGGTTTTTAGCATCTTGAACTAGAAAAAAAAAAAGAAAAAAGGGTTGGTCCAAGAGGATCTACTGACCAGCCATCACCCAAGCTGATGTGTTATTAAGAGTCTGCCACCACCATCCTGCCTTTGCCCTCCATCACCCACTCCCTGTCCGTCACCTGCTAGACTCCTGCAGGTCATACTTGGTCCTACAGCGTCCTACAGTGTCAGTCACACTGTTTCCCTCTCTTTCAAAATTTCCTTTTGTTAAATTGTTTCAGGAACATTAAAAAAAAAATCCTTAAAAACAACTCTCTCTCACCACCTACATTGTCAATTGATAAAGGCATTAAATTATTTATTTACAAAGCCAGTTTTCACAACAGATCGAGTCCTTCCCTTGGGGCCAGGTGAAATTAGGCCTTGTTATATAGGAGTGGTGACAATGTTTGATTTCTGTTGCCATGTCTTTCTTACACATTGTTAGGTAAAGTAAAAGGGTGGTTATATTTTTGTTAATCTTTTTTATAGGGCATCTATATATAACTGCTTTTAAAGCAGTACATTAATTAGCAGCAACCAAAATCAGAATAAACTTTATGCAAGACCCCTAACTGCTATTTTTCATTATATCTGCATTTAAGGGATTCAACTCTTCACTGTGCTTACCTAAAACAAGCAAATCCCTGAAACACATTAGAGAAGTGTAATTGGTAGCAGTACCAATAGAATCACTCAGGAGTCCAGAAGCAATCCCAGTATCTAGGAAGCACTGTGGTTATGTTATCTGTAAGTCAGAAAGAAAAGCTCTAGGAATGAAAGTACCTGCCCCACCCAGGCCTACAAACACAGCATAGCCTGGTGTTATGTGATTAGCCAGCTGCTTGACTCAAAATATTGCTGTTGCCCTATTTCAAACTTCTCCTTCCACGTTACGCACTAAGTGCCCATTGTCACCCTCAGTGCCTCTGTTCATTCACACCCCTCCCGTAGGCAGCCCTAAGAGGATGTAACTGAGTAACTCCAGAAATGGGATGAGGATGAAGGAACCTTTGTAGTAGCAGGCTTTAAATGAGCAAAGCCTAGCAGATGCCACTTCTCCTTTTCCTTCTTTCTTTGTGAAATGTAAAGCAGGTGAGCACAACAACTCCTTGCCACTTCAGGAACCATTAATCTTATGCATAGAAAAAAAGAGCACGGCATTGGTTTATCAGTTTTTTGCTGTTGTTGTTGCTAGTTTAGCCACAGAAAGCAGCAAGCCCCGAAGAAGTAAAATGCTAAGTGTGTAAAGTCACCATTTCACAGGCCTGTGCACTCTGTTTCATGCATACTTAGGGCTGCTTGTGAGCTTTTAGCCCAAAGAAGGTGCCCGTGCAGCACAGGCTCAGGAGAAAGGTACTGGCAGCAACCCCTCACGAGCTTCAGAAGGGGACTCCCTAATTCTGCCCTCACCAGGCATGGCCAGCTGCACCACCTTACAGCCATTTCTCTGCTTTCCACTGCTGAGTGGGGAGGCACCTCAGACAGTTGCACAAAGTAGCCCTTGTCTCCACATGTCAGTCTTTGTTGGGTAACTCATTCAAATTCTTACCAAATTTCTTCATCTCAAATTCATATCACCTAACGCACAGGGTAACAGCAGCATATTACCAGCTTCACAGTTGAATCGTAACATTTATTTTCGGGGAAAACAAAAACAACCAACCCACCTGCAGTCTGTACATCCTCTGTTCTGGTTAACGACCACGTTCTTATCTCGCACCTTCTTTTTTGACACAGGCTTCTGTAGGAGCTGTTTTTTGATTTTCATCTAACTAACTGGCAAGTTAGCTATTTTTAAAACTCTGTAGCCAGTGATTTTTGTTTAGGTGACCTGCTTTCCAAAGGGACATGGTGGTTTGCAGCCCTGCTCGGGTACCCGAGCCGCACGCTGGCTCCACTGCCTTGGCTCAGTTCACGCCATCCCCGCAGGCCTCTGCAGCAGGGAGAGGCAGCGTTGTCTTCTAGAGGATGTTTCAGGCAGCCACTGACAGAGAAAGCTGCCATTAGCCAGAAACCAACACCTCTACTCACAAGGAATAACTTCACCATGCGAATATTTAAAGCTGGAAGAAGTGGCACACCCATCCATCAGAAGTTACTTGCACAGTACAGGAGCAGGGCCCGACCCAGCTGCAGGCCTCGAGCACATGGTCACGTCACTCTGCAGTGCCATTACATGCAGACACACCGCAGGAGAGGTGTGCTTGTGCCTGTGCTCCAGGCACTGTGAGCACTCTGCATATTAGCAGAGGGATAGCTACGTTGCCAGGATGTTCACCGTGCACTCTGGCAATGCTTGCATCAGGTCAGCAGTGACATCTGGCATCAGCAGTTAGCACAGTCCTTCTGGTAACTTCCCTACTCCTCCCTGAGCACTCAGCAGCCACAGAATTGGCAACACCATCTCCTGGTTGACATGTTTTCACGTCTTCGGATGTTAAGATACAAATTTAATACTCTGCTAGGAATGGACACTTTAGAGTAATTTACTTAATTCAACGTCAAAAAATAATTACTAGAGAAAGATTTACATAGACCTTGGCAAAACTTTCCTTGTAAAACTCCGAACGCTGGCAACACAGCTTTTGTCTCATCACAGCTACACAATACACGTCCTCTGGAGTATAGCTGGCTCCTGGCAAGGCCAAGCAGAGTTTACACCCGTAACTTGATCTAGTAAGGTACTTTGCCTTTAATTTGAGCTTCAAGTTCTGTTTAATTTTAGAGTAAAATTCACTGACAAGTCTTCATCTGCCACAGAGGTTAACTGCCACCTATTAATATCTTGTGTTACCCTACGTAATCTCCATTTGCTGTTGATATAGTAGTATATCAACGCTGGTATCTCTGCTGTGGAGCTCAGAGCAGGACCAGTATGAAACTTGAGTGGCCAACAAGCTAACAAGTAGAGAGGTTCAGCTCTGCCTGCTGCCTGCACTTGCTCTCTTGCTGCAACTTAAGCCCATGCTCAAAATGCCTAAGCTGTTGAAATCAGGGGAAATCCTTCAGTCCCTGCACTCAAGTTCACAAGTTCTCAGGAAAGGGAAAGTCTTATATAGTTCTGATGTCACTTTTCTCTGCTGTGGTCCTCTATACCCTTCTGCTTGAAAATCCACAAGGGCCAGCACATCATACTCCTCTGCATCCCAGTGCCCCCCAATAAAACTTCCACTTTTGCACAGAAGTGCAAAATGCTTCTTACACTTTAATGTGTAAGAAGCTGACCACAGTGAGCCAAAGTAATTTACTTTTACCTAGCTCTTGTGTACAAGCTTATTCAGAAACTAAGCATGCCGTGTAGTTGTTTTCACCTTTAGCAAACCATTCTAGAGATGCTATTACTCAGTGATAAGCTGTTTCTAATTTAAAAAGAAAAAAAGAAGAACCTCCTTTCTTCCCTTGTCTTTATTTTTGTGGGGGTATGATAAGATTATGCTTAAGCAAACTGTTTTATCATTCTCATTATGATCATTTCTGGGAAGATCTGTGTGTAGTGCTAATCATGGCACATGAAATGAGATAGTTTTTTTTTTTTTTTTTTCCAATTTTTGATCATTCCACAATTCTTTGAAAAAATTAAATGATACCATCAATTATACATACCTTATCATCCTTTTTTAATAGGAAAGGACCAAGTTACCATAGCTCAGAAGCACAAATATTGGATTTTATGCAATGTAGATAACATCTGGCAGCTATTGACTGACCCCTCTTCTCTGACCCCCCCTATTTTGAGTAGATCTTCTATAGGGATACAACCTGATGGTCCATCAGCAGCCCTCACCAGCAACGCACCTGGCTCTCCAGGAAGTTGTATGGCTGCAAGGAAGAAGCATTACCCCCTCTGTATTGTTTCCACTAATTCCCCTCAATATACACTTTATACGTGATATTGACTGTATGATTTCATTTCATACTAAACAAACAGCTTTGGACAAACACAGCAGGCTGGCTATTTAAAAGGACAATTAAAAAAAGCACCTGGCATGAGCATGCATCATTCTTTTCAGTTAACACTCAGAGGTCCAAGAACTAAAAGCAGAGGGAAGAGAAAATGTCCTAATTCTGACTGTGGATATCAGTGGAGCTACACTGTATGATCCTGGATTAATGCAATAATGAGCTTGCCTGTGGGACCAGATCTCTCAAATCCTCTTTACTTTTGGCAAATTCACGGGCTGAGGTTTGCAGGGTCTCCACTGCCACATTGTTTCAGGGAACTGGGTTTATGGAGGGCGTTTTTTTTTGTTAAGAAACATAGCATTCTGTTTCAATTCTTTTACCCCAATATCACATTTAAAAAGTAGTTATGTATTTCCACAAATTTCATCCCAATACCATGAAGCACTAGGGCCCTATTTTCTGTTCACACATTGGTTTGTCTGGGCTGCAGTGAAATGCTGAGCTTCCCCATGAAGCCAGTTGAAATGAGAGAGCACAGAGCTAGCAGAGAAGCCCAGGTACAGAGGTTCAGCAAGGGACAAATATCACCTCCACAACTGGGCTGTGGCTCCTGAGGCCCCAGCTCTGCGGAGGAAAGCACCAAAGGGAGATACCAAAGGGAAAGGGCAGACCCCTGCGGTACCTGAGCCCCAGACTGCACAGTTTGCTGGAGCAGGTGGGAGCTAGAGATTTGAAAGTATGCAATGACAGGAGCGAGCACCTTCTTTCAGTTCCCCCCTCCCCATCCACCTCCTTTTTATCATTAGTTATGATACTGCAGATGCACTTCCATGGGCCCTTTGACCAGAACTGAAAACTGAACGAAAGCCAAAGGGAGTGGACACTCCATTTTGCCAAAGACCTAATCCTTCCTATTCCAAAATGAAAAACAAGTTTTATTTCCGTGATGATGGCTGCCATACGAAGCAGTTTACTACAAAACATTATTCCCAGGACTTCATCTCTATAGCTGTATATTCAGGAGGAGCCACTAACATTTTTGAGAGAGACCGTAAATCGCCTTGTCAAGAGTTCTTACATTGGGTTTGCCTTCTACAGAGCTCATACCTAGCTGCAGTCCCCCCGTTTCATTCATGTTTCCTCCCTCTGCCTTTCTGCTCTGACTCAGAGAAACTCCCCGTGCCCGCCGCGTCCCTTTGTGCTGCTAGCTTTGTTTGGTTCCTTGGCGTCCATTGTTCCAGCAGTCGCTGTAAGCTGGCTTGCAACCTGTATTTTGTGTATATTTTGTTCAGACTGAATCCTGAAGTGGAAATATTTTAAAAGAAAAATTATGAACTATTTATGTTGCTTGTGTTGTAGAATAAAGAAGCAAATGCAAAATGCATCTGGCTCTTGTTTTGGCTAAAGGTAGTTATTTCACGGTTACTGGCTACGTACAAGGTAACAGAACTGGGCAGGCTGCTGTTGTTTCTCTCTCCTCAGTGGGAGCTGAGATCTAAGCACTGCAAGGAGTAAGCCCTACACCACCTCCAGCCGGAGTTTGGGCTGGGAAGGGGCGGGGAGGGGTGGGAAGAAGGATCCAGCTGCTGAGACAGCTGAAGGAGCAAGCGGACACAATGCAGAGTTTCACAGAACAAGCCAAGAATTTCTCCCCTCATTAAATCCAGCAAAGTATTTTTGACTTTAATTTCATTGGAGCTAGCAGTTTTGAGAAAACACCATGGCAGCAAAGACATCTATTTCGGTTAAAACCAGTGTCCTAATTGCACCAGTCGTACCAGTGTCCCTAAAAAGCTGTAGGGACTGAACTCTAGAAGAGCAGTTCCAAATCAAAGTACACCACCCCATTGCCACCGAAATCCAGGCACTGCCTTGTCCCCTGCCATGCCCCCAGCATCAGAGCCATGCTCTGCAAATACCACAAGCAGCGGGCACGGAGATCCTCAGCATGCAAGTTCACAGCAAAATTGCATTGGGTTTCCAAGCCAGGCACTCCCTAGTTGTATTTCCCTGCCACAATGAGTTTATTTGGCACGGCCAGGTTTCTGCTGTTATTCCTTCTGGCTAACTAAATTAAAGCTAGTAGGAGCTTCTCTGCCCACACAAACATCTCACCTCTGTTCTTCTGAATGGGTATTTTCTTCAACTATTCCCACCATAATATTACTCCCTGCAATGTTTTAAGCACCGAAGCACCACGAGGTCTGGCCATCAATGTTTGTTACACAACAGCCTCATCAGCAGGAAGGTTAAAAGAAATGTATTAGAGCAGATTACAAAGCAACTAAATGAGGTTGCGACGCTTTAATAATCTTATGGCATTTCTGGCAAAACGGGAGTTTGTTAAATCCCAACATTCTGATCTAATTCAATTCCAGGAAGCTGCCTTCTGCTGCTTTACATGTCTCATTCAGATCCCATTAGAAAGACTTTCTTTTCCTCCTCAACAGCATTCATGAATGTAAAACAGCAACCGGGTTAAATACAGAAAATTCTACTCCACTATTTCACCAACTCTTCACGTGAACAAGGTCTGTCTGTCTTCTCACTCGACAGTGGGGTCAGGTTAGCCTGGCTTCTGCTGCCACTGCGGGGAGAGGAAGAGGTCTACACAGGGTGGAAATGGTGAAGTTTCTTTGTAGTTACACATAGGACACTTGTACTTCTCCCATTTGTTGGCTTTAATTAAAAACACTTATAAAGAAAACAGCTGTTACCAAATATATATAAAATACACGCAAAAGAAAGAAGGGATGAAAACAAAGTGAGCAAGTCAAAAGTTTGTCCTTGACTTCAAAAGGCCCCCAAGCATCTATGTTGTGTCCTCTGGCCTCTTGCTTATCCCACGGCAGTAGACATGTGGGATAATCTGGCCAGAGGGGGAAAGAAACAACAACAACAACCCGCTGTACAGACAGTTTATGGGAAGCATAAACAGCAAGGCAAACTAAACACTAAAACTTCTGTTGTCCTGACCTACCTGGAGGGAAATTCAAAGTTTCCCAAATTGTTTAAAAATCTGATACTTTAAATCACAGTATTTTTCAAAGAATATTATCTTACACTGATGTGGGGACAAAGGGGAAGCTGAATTTCAACCTAAGAGAAAATACTGGAGACACTTTGAGCAGCTGCAGCACATCCAGCGGGATAGCAGGAACGGGACAAAAGAGAAGGGAAACACTTGGCTAATGCACTATAGGGTCATATAGGACACCGCTGGCACACTCGTGCACTCAGAACTATGGCAATAATGGGAACTGATTTTCAGTAACCTTGCTGGGAGCATGTTCTCTCCAAGATAGGTATTCACATTTTACAGGTGAAGAAACCTTTCTACTGGCCCACTGAGTATGCCTATGATAGAAGTAGAAATAAAAGGTGGTTTGGGTTCTGCCGGCTGAGTCACATGAAACACAGGGTGATCTCCAGTGTCTGTGCTTCTGGCAAAGAAGCTAGCATCAGGATAAACCTCTTAACATCTAATGTCACTGTAAACAAACACAAGTTGAACTCTTTATCCATATGCCCAATACAACGTCCTAGAACAGCGCACTTGGCACCCAGCTTTCAAAATCCAACAGCATCCTGAACAAATCAAAGCCAGGCTGCACGTGCAATCTTCAGAAATCCAAGGCACTAAATGTGTTTTTATTGTTTTGGCTTGGGTCATTTAAAAAAAGAAAAAGGAGATCTGTATCCATGAAGCAGGAACAATGCTTCTGGTTTGGCAGCTCTAGGGAGACACACTGAAGCTCTTTATTTGCTGTGGTTAGTGTGACCACCTCTGTCTCTCATCATCCTCGTTTCCCACCACAGTCAAAAAAAATGACTTAAGATTAAAATAATTTAAAATATTTATCCCACATAGCATTTTTTAATGATTTTTACTACATTTTCAAATGTTACCTTACATTCCTGGCCATTTTTTTTTTTTTTGTACTTCAGAGCAGTCTCCTTTGTGCCAGAGACTCTGGGGAGACCAACAGATGAAATACAAGTGGATAAGATGCTGTACTAAAATCTGTCCCTGTAAGTAAGCCCAAGAGGTCAGAACAGACAAACTATCAGACTTGGGAAATGAGAATGTCAAACATAATGAGAAAGTAAAAAATGGTTTTGTAGTGCAGTAACTTGTGTAAGGAGAGGAAGGTGACAAGGCTCTTGGCTCTTACCTGCAAAAACAATTAATTTTCTCTTGAGAAAACACAAGAATTAGTTCCCGGATAGAATTGCAATGGTCACGCCATAAGAGCAAGGGGAAGGTTTGTGTGCCCTGATAAAAATATTCTGTTACAGTCCCAGCTGTAGCGATGTTCATCAGAGCAGATCTTACTTCTCCCTTGTATACAATATCTTTTCTTTTGAAAGGATGCTAAATAATTGAAGGTCTCAGGCTCTTGTGACCAGCCGCCAAGCCCAAGAGAATAAAGATTATTAGATTATTATTTTGCAAAGCCAACCATGGGGAAAAGAAGAAGGAGAAGAAAAGCAGAAGTTAAAATCTAGTTTGCTGATGTTTTTTTCTTACAAGCTTCCAATCAAACTTCCTTTAGCATTTCAGGGGGACGAGAGCAGATGGAAAAGAATACTCCATTATCCACAATGGTAGCCACACTGAGTAAGTATACCTCAGCACCTTACACAGCCCAAATATTTCTCATCTACAATTATTCCCCTCCAATCACCCAGACAATATGTTTATTTTGTGATCTCCTTTTTCCATTGCCAAACCCAGCTATGACACTCGTTTTAAGAAGTCACAATTAAAGCCCTTGTCTTCGCACCCATGGTTTCCTCTCCAGGGCATTGCATGGTGCCTTACCTTTTTAATATCAAGGGCCTTTTGCTTTCAGTCTTCTCCACTAGCACCTCTGGCAACCCTTGTCTCCCAGCCTGAGGACACCATGGCAGTGCCTTTTCCCTGGTGTCCCAAGTGCTCTTGTCCTCATGGCCTTGCACAGCTTGATTCTGGAGCTCTTTTTTATCCCTTATGTCAGAAAACATCTGCCCTTCCTGTTCTTATCATCCCTTTTCCCTCTCTGCCTTATCACATCTTAGTTCTCAATCTACAGCTCCATAGTGAGATCCTTTCAACACTCCCCTCACAGTTTTTCACTGATAACTCTAGCACCTGCTCAGGCAATGGCTGTTTGCCTTCCCAATACAAATTACCCAGTAACACACATGCACAAAGCCTTGTAATTGGCCAACCAGCATGCACAGGTGCACCACATCATAGCTGATGCAGTCGACGCTGACAGCATCATAAGCAAAAGCAACCATCAGGGAGCTCGAGCAGCTCCTGAACCAAGTGGACACCCCAAGGAGGACACCTCCCTGGGACTCCCTCACATCTCCCTGCTGCCTGGTGGAATAATTTTTCTCTCTTTTTTTCCCTCTCCCTTTCTGCCTCTTCAGATAGCATTGAGGTCAATGTATGCCATCAGCCCTGCTTGTAAAGCTGTGTGCACTTAAGGCTATCCCACCTGCCTTTGTGCAACAAGGGTCGCATCCTTGAATTGAGGTTTGACTTAACTTTACTGAGAAGTTGAACCATTAACAAGCACACTTGAGAAAATAAAGCTTTTGCAATGTCTCAGGACTTTTAAGATTTTCTGCATGTATTTCATTTCAATAGCAAACTTTATCCTACAGGTTGCAGTGGGCTGTGCACCTCCTCCATATGCTCGAAGTAGGAATCTCCAGATTCAGAACAGATTCAGCTTCAGGACACGAACTCCAAATTGAAACAGTGCATGTGCTATTTGAAACAAAACGTGTGTTATTTCAAGCAAAGTCCTGCTCCAGTTCACCTAAATTAAAACAGCACAAAATTGCCAAAAACCTTTCAGCTGATGCTCTGTTAAATAATGCACACTCCAATTCAGAAAGTTTCACATGCATGCAGAAGTCAGCAGATTGGAGCAATTTCCTCCCTCTCCCCCAAGGAGGGCCTTTCCTTGACAGCTGAGCATAGAGCTGAACAAGTATCTCCAGTACAGTCCCATACAGGTGCAAACTGCAGCTGCAGGAAAGCTGCCTCACCAGGCATAAAAGGGGGTTAAGGGAAAGCAGGTAAGCACTGCCTAACTTTCTACAGATCTTGAATGCCTCCCGCTACCATGTCCTTGGTCAGGTTTATCATGCAGCTCATCCTCATGTGTGTATGTGCAACTGCAACCCACTCAGCTCGACAAGCTCAGGTACTACATCAGCTGTTTCAGGTTATATTGAGAGTTTTCAGCTCACACATTCTTACTGTTATCACTAAATATGCTTTGGGAGAGGAATGTATTTCAACAGCTGCATTTCTCAAGCTCTGAAAAGTTTTGAGCGTTTCAACAACAGCAAATGTAGTCATACAGACTCGTTGTTAATGACAGCAAAGATACCAAGGCTTCTCTAATCCTGCAAGGGAGGATGTTAATACATACAGTTGTTCTGCTCTAGAGATGCTCCTGACCTTAAAGCTATAACAAAGGAGTAAGAAGTCACTAATATCTATTTTTTCCAATCTGGAGAAGAACTGAGTGGGTTTTAGTAGTCAGAAGAGCTGACAGGGGTTCCCTTCTCAAACAGTGCTTCTGGCCATAATGGCTCCCTACATTAGGAAGAACCCTGTTCCTTTGGCATGGAGATTTGATAATTTTTTAGCAGCAAATTATGTTAACCAGACCTGGCTATGAAAATACAATCATGCTTTTGTACAAGACATACCATGCTAGCAACAAATACTGACATGGAGACTGCTGTATTTAGACACAATGTCAAGGGATTTGATGCAGGAATGCACAATAGTCTATCAGAAAGTTAAAAAGTTTTGCACAAAAATTTGTAAAATGGATTGAAATTCAGTCACGGTAGGCAAATATCATATCATTATTGACTGCAATTGTTTGGGATGAATTGGTTTAGTAAGATCATAGAATAGCCAGAATTACATACTGTTCTGTCACACTGTCATTAGCAAACCTGAATATAACTAATTATAATTAATATAAAGAACTAACTAAATTCCTGCATGGTACAGAAGGATGCTGCAACCACATACAAGGAGAAAAATCCAAATGCACTAAGAGGTTATTGAAATAGCAGTGAAAAAAAGTGGGGTTCGATCTGGATGAATCATACATCTAATAAAAACAAAAAAAACAAGCAAACAAAACAAACAGTTACCTACCGATCAAGAAACAAGTACTTAGATATACTCATGAAAGACAGTTAGAACTCCTGGATCATGGAAAAAAAATGCAAAACAGGATGATTAACTTTTAATCAGCACCCCAAGAATATTCAGGAGAAAAGAGAAGTCTCCCTTTTATATATATATTTTTTTTCCTGCAATTATGATAGTAAAAGAGATGTCAGGATGCTATGGGCATTTTGGTATTTATCTTTCAAAAATGCTGCAAGAGAAGTTGAAATCTGGGTAATCTAAGTTTTCTAGTTTTTGTTTGTTTGTTTGTTTGTTTTTGGTTTTTTTTTTTTTTTTCACTATAATACATGATTTCATCAGTTCCTAACACGCTGAATAAACACAGTCAAAAAACTTACAGATTGCTTACAAGGTCTATAGGATTTCCAAGGAGAGCAGTGGTAATTCTGAATCACACAAAAGTAGCTTAAATCCAGCACTCAGCAGCAAGGCTAGGAAACTTATGATAAAATAGTGGAAGTGTTATTATACAAATTAAGTATCATTTTTCTATTCCTGTACTTCATGCATACTTACATATCTTAATTTATTATTCATTGCAGCTACTTTTTGGCTATCTGTCTCCATGCTAGGAGGTTCAGTTTCAATTATTGATGAAAATAAACAGATTTTTTTGCAACTTAGGCTGACTGAAAGCTGTTAGATACCTTGGAAAAGCAGTAGCTGCACAAGTAGTGCGTGGCAGCTGGAAAGGCTCAGTCCCTCACAGAAAAGCAGAATCGGTCAAGAATGGCCTTTCTTCAGGACCAAAGGCAAAGCCTCTGACAAGCTGCAGCACAGACACCATGACACAAGGCCACACGATCACCAGGAGGCCACACAGTCACTAGGATAAGTTAGCCTATGTAAGTGTTCAGGTACATGGAGCTACATGCAGCTTGGACACCAGTGGAAACTGAACTGCTTTGGATATGTTTGGAGTATAATCCTTATGCCCGATAAATACATTCTGAGTTGCACTTTACTAAAATAAACACAACTAAAAATCCATTCCACTGAACAGGGGCATGCAAGAACTTAAGCTCTGACAGGTTAAAATGACATAGAGAGCTCGTTATCTGCCCCTTCATGCAGAACTGATAACAAAATTTGGACCAACTTTGATAGCAAAGAGTCAGAGCCAAAGATGGTAACAAAACTTTCACCAACATTATCACAAGGAGGAGAGGCACTTGACAACATCAGTACGATAGAATAAATAAAATAGGCATATCTCAGGCTGAAAATATGAAAGATGCAACAGCTTTTAATCCTTCGTTCCCCCAAAAAACTCACAACCCAATCTCCCTTTCTCTAAAACATGATGGGGACTGAAATCAGTTCCCAAACTTGTAAGTCACACACGTACACACACACACACGTACAAACAGTTCAGGAGAGTGAGGAAAAACATGTCACACTGCTCAAGGTTAAACCTCATGGCTCCTGACAACATTCACCCTTTCCAGCCTTTGCCACTCCTGGAGGAGCGAAACGTCCTCCAGATGCTCGCTCACAGGAGGTCACTGCACACTCAGGCCCAAAGAAAGGTTCAGGATTTTGCTTGCTAGATTTGCTCTGATGGGCTCAATCATCCAGACAGTGCCTGCGTTACAGCTCTCTGTAGACTCAGCATCCTACCACGCAAGGGGAAGTCATGGCACCTCAGCTGCTACTGATCCCCTTGTGTATCCACCTTTCTGTACCAGGCACTGGATTCTGCCTGAGACCAAAGGCTGCCACACACTGCTGTATGGTGCTCTTATATAGCCAGTTGCCTGGTGCCCCAGCACCCTGAAAGATTTACAAAGTATGGACAAGATGGCCAAGAGGTTACGCAACATGACATGGGCTCAAGCAAAAATAAAAGCACACTGGCAGGCTTAAATAGGAGAAAACAAGAATTCAGGTTAAGGATGACCAGCTGTGAAGGAAGGGGCTCAAATCTGACAGAAACTAATGGTAAACATTTAAAAAATAAAGAAAAAAAAAATACAAAAGCTGCACGCCATGGAGCCCCAGGCCACGGCCTGCAGCAGTCCTGGCTGCTTCAGCCCAGGGGCGGCCGCAGCCCTGCCCTGGGGCCCTGCCACTGCTCTGCTCTCAGCTGCCAGCCCCCAGCCTTGGATCAGCACTCAGCAAAACATCCTGCTGCTGCTTCTGTGCCAAGGCAGGCAGCACCAAGCTCCCAGGCTAGGAAGCATTTTGTAACCAGTTCCTCCTGACTCTGTTTTTGTAGGCCACAAGTGTGCTCAGCCTGTCAACACACGCTGCTCTCTAGGATACTGGTTTTCAGTGGGGTTATGCCCAATTCCCTCCACCCCACAGAGTGACCGCATTTGTAGCTTGATAGGTTGTGGGGCATGGGGAAGGGTTGCTTTTCAGACGGTGCTTTCTTTTTGAAAATATTTGAAAAAGTTTGAAAAATAAAGGTATTGATGTCTAACAACAACTCAAATCTCAATATGGTAAAGACCACATCATTAGGACCTGCTTAATTGCACAAGTAAAGAGGAAGGGACAGGAGCAAACACCACTCCTGCCCAAAGGACACAGAAACACCTATGTTGTGGCTTAAACCTATAAGCTGATTATAGGCAGGAGTTAGGATCTTCCTCCACTTCATCCAATAAACCTACACCTCATAACATCATACAGTTACAGCAGTAACACCTCCTTCCCTACAATTAATCACATTCACATTATTCAGGTTGGCCCTCACACACATCCTCAAATAGAGGGGTCATTATAGCAGGGAAGGTTTGCCACTGAAGCAGAAAAAAAAAAAAAAAAAAAAAAAAAAAAAAAAAAAAAAAGTGTGGAAAGAAAAAAGCAAGAAAATTCAAAGGCATTTAGGGCACTGTGAACATTCTGTTCCATGCTAATATTAGTGGCAATACAGCGTAGAATTACACTACTAGCCCCAAACATCTCAGCAGATCAGAAATATGAATTATTTATCACAGATGGAGAACAGAGGAGGTGCCCATTTTCTGCACTGGCTTCCTATCCCCTGGCTTCTTTCCCTCCTCATTAGAAGTGATATTAGCAACTCTAAATGATAATGACAAATGTAATTTTTTCTTTGTTTTTACCTAACTTTAATCAATTTGGTGGTACCATTCCATGCCAGCTATTTTTTCCAGACTGACAGGATCAATCACAATGAGTCAATGAATTATTTCAAAGAACAAAAGGCAGAGGGTGAAGAGACTGCTTTGACCCTGTTAAAGTCTGAAGACCTCCAATGTTCTGCCTTCCCCACATTCGTATGCATGAAGCCAACACCTGGCCACGATGCTTGGGTTCAAGGATATTCCTCCTCTCAGTCTCCACACTAAAGCATGCCCAAGCTATGGTGATATCTATGAATTCTTTGAGAAGGAGAAATAAGTCACATGTGACTCACGGAGTTGCTAAAAATCTGTGACAGATTGGTCATCACAACATAAGTCCAGAGTGGCCATGTTTCAGCTTTGCACAAGCAGGTCTTACATGCAAATGCAGTATACCACATGAGCTTCAGACCACTCACTGGCAGCAGAAAGACTCTCTCCAATCCTCTCAGTAATTTTCCTGCTGGGTCCACTGATTATAAAGCCAAAGAGAGAACTACTATTTTATATTCCAATTACCTGCATGACGAAGGTGACCACATTTCCCCAAATTCCCATTTGGCCATAGCTCTACTAAATTAAATCATTCTTAAATATTTTCCAGAGACAAAGAATTCAAAGCACTTAGTATACCAAGTCAATTAGTCTTAAAAGCGCACACCTTATTTTGGCTAAAATTCATCTAACTGTATTCTAAGAGCGCCAAACAGAGTGTTTACACTCTAAGTACACATAATCTTTTACTTCTCCTCATTATTCATGACAGTCCCAAAGCAAATTTACAGCAAGGTTTTAAAAATAGCATTAATAATCTTAGGGGCTGTATTAAGACCCTAATTAAGATAGTATATGAAAGTTTCCTGCTAGTGAGATGACAGATTTAAACTATGCAGTCACAAAACTCCTTTAGGAATTTATTTTAACACCACAATTTGGGAAATATAGTTGTCATTCCTGCTTCCACACAAGGTATTGAGACATCATGGCAGGTATTTGGCTATCTTGGCGTGTGCTGTTGAGTCACGTTTAGGACCCAGCTGCTCAGGGGACACTGCAATTCACACCTTGGCCCCACAGATGTGTGCTTTCACCACTTCACAAAGTGCTTTCCAAGATGACAAGTGAGGGTCCCAGGAAAGGAGGAGTCTTCAGACAAGCTTTGCTTAGGTGACCTTCCTCAGTTCACGCAGAACCTCCTCAGCAGCAGCAAGAGTAGGATCCCATTTCTGATGAACGGTGCAGGTGTTTTAGCACTGAGAGCAAACTCTCAGTCAGCATTGCTCACTGTTCACTGCTCACTTCTGTAACAACACAGGCTGCATTTATCAACCTCATTTTTCTCCTACAGCCCAGATTTATCTGCAGGGTAAATCCACCCTGTATGCCAAAGCTGCAGGGATCAAAGCCCATCTCTGAACAGACTCCTCCAGAATCCTCTCATTAGACATGTCAAGAATTGACACTTCTTACTGACTCTTTTGGAGTTGTGAGAATTCAGCCTGCCATCAGTTAGGCCTACAGTTTTCTGGGAGCAGTGAATTAAGGAAGCCCAAGCAAGAAATAAAACGTGAGAATTATGACCCCCTATTTTGTATTATCAGTCATGAACAGAAATTTTGCTTTAATGCATTGACCTTGAGAAGCCACACAAGATATATTACACTTGAACTGGATATTAACCACAGCCTCTCCCTCTGCTCTGAGCAAAAAAGGAAAAGACAGTTCCAACTTCTCAGTAAGAGTTAAACCTTCATTCAACTTAGATTAAACATTGCTCCCTTCAGATGTTAACATACATCACTGACATTTTCTTTCCTTAAAAAACACCACAAAGGCTTCTCACTTGAAACAATCTCCATTTAACAACACACATCCTAGTGAGTCCAGATTTAACTACACTGACAACTCATTATTGAAAGTGCTCATGTGCTCTCAGTGACCAAAGCTGCTCTGGCAGACTTCTCTCTCTGGATTTATCATTAACATTTACATTCTCGAGCTGCTAAATAATTCAGTATAGCATTTAGCCTTGTGTCCTTGCTTGTCTACCCAGAAGCTGCTCTCACTGTTTACTGTATGAGCCAGCAGCAGGGAAGAAAAACCTGCCTGGATCCTCAGTGCTTCCTCACACCCTGCAACTGAGAGGCAACTTTCACTCTTGACACAGAAGTTCTTATTTATTTTTTTTTTGTTGGAAAAGTGTTTATTAGATACCTAAATATAGGCGGTTATTTATCCACATGGAGCCAGGACCATGTGGTCTCAGCTTCCCATGCAAATTCCCCTTTTAATAATCCTAATGCGGGGAGCTCTCCAATCAGAGCGCTATCAGCCACGGCGCCCTGATACCTGATGCCAGCTTTGCTGGTAATGTAGGCCACTGAAGCAAATCCAGGGAGATTGAGTTGGAAGTGGAGAGAGAATCAGAGATCTGCTTGCATGGCTTCCTGATGGGGGGTGGGGGTCTAATTTTTTTTATTTATTTTTTTTTCTTTCCTCGGTGCTGTAAAGGAGAGATACAATTTCCAGGCGATCATTAGCTGAGAGCAGCCCAGCTGGGTTGAGGCTGGGAGGCGGGGACGCGGTGGCAAGCAGCGAAGCAAGGTGGAGGCACGAAGGCAGAAGACCAGCTGGATGAAAGCATGAGGTGGCTCTTGGGCAGCAACTGGAGGAAATTTGGACACGCAGACAGGGGGAACTACGACTGGCTAAACAATGAGCCAGGTGGGCCACTGCTGGAAACAGAGCTCCAGGTCTGTACCCTCCTGCTCGTGTTTGTGGCATCTCCTTTGACTTTGCATGTGTGTGTGTGTTTGTACAGTGCCTCAGTGTACGTACATAGTTAATACATGGGTATCAAGCTGTATCAAAGCAGTAATGTGCAATTACATATCATCAAAGCATTTATTTATTGCTGTTAAGTTCTTTTCACCATAGATATGGTGAAAAAAAATAAACATCAGAAGGAAAACCTTGCTGGAGTGTCAGTTAAAGAAGTTTTTGTCTTTTAAGCATAATTCATTCTGTTATTCCTTGATTTCTTTTCTTTTAAATACATATTTACTCTTTGGATCTGGTCCCATGAAGCCTTTCTACAGACGTTTACAGTCCGTAGCAGGCGGCAATGAACTCTTGTTCTCTAAGCTGTGCGCTGATTACTTCTCAGAGAGAGGATCACAGGCAGGCAAGTGGGGGGAGGAGAGATGAAAACACAGCCTGCTTTTCTGTCTTTGGCTGGGATGCAGAGAAAGGGGTTCTCTGATGAGGAATAAAAATTTCAGGTTCACATATACCCCTAGTAAATGTCTGAGGCAAGTAGCACCAGCAAATAAACTGGCCATGGTACTTAGCATTCAAGTATACTGTTGTAAAAAGAAAGGGGGTAAGAGTTTTTTTTTTTAATGCCTCTATGATTTTAATAGTCTACCTCATCACTAAGACTGCCAGAGTTTGAATGGCAACATCTTCACGCCCTGAAGCTGTTTTTGTCTGACAATGGGAAACACACAGCAGCACCAGCAGCACATTCTAACAAGTATTTGAAAATGCAGTTTAAGTCTAGGATCTCTTTAAAATTGTGTAGTTATTAATGGATACAAAAGCACGTCAAAATGTTTTTCTGTTCTCCAAAGTTTAATGTTTTTGCTTTTTACAAGCAATAATGAATCATCTCTGAGAAGCAGAATGGAACTTAGGAAAGCACCTATGCATGGGCCGCAGCCTACTGACTTCAAAGGAGACTTTGCTCCAAATCCAGTTAAAACATTCAGAAGTACCTGTTCCTTGATTCAACTTCAAACACCATATCAAAACTATTAGCATAAATATGGACTATATTTTAAAAGTCATGTAAATAAAGGTCTAAGTGCCCTAGCAAATCATTCACATAATAAATTCTAGCACCAAACAGCCACTTCAATGGGAATTTAAGCAAGCCAAGCAAGCTTTCCCCGCTCTCCCCCTTATCCTTACACAAAAGCTTCCTTTAAACTCATGCTTTATTAGGTCATTCCCTTCTAAAGTAGGTACTAGGTTTCTTTTGTCTATACTAAAAGTTCAGTTCCAAAACCATTAAATTACTCATTATGGAAATGCCACACAACTCTGCACTCTCCATTTCATTCCTTTATCAACAGACATGAACAAAAGCTCATCTGAACTGATATGGGTCATGTAATCTGTAAGCTGGCGACTGTACATCCTCAGCATGGTAAAAAAAACACAAACACAGGCAGACAGATTACTAATGAAAGGCTTTACTACTTCTAAAATACTGAACACATAGCAGAAAACTGACCCCTTGTTTCTGTCCTCACAAAGGTATAAATGAAAAGAATGATTATGATGGGAAATAAGCCCCAATGGCCAAACCATCCTACTAAAAATCAGTTCTGGGAAAAGAGAGGACTTTTTAGAGACTTAATTCCTTTTACTGCTGCACACTTTTCTGCTTTCTCCTCTTTATACAGGCTGTTTTTCCTATGTTTGTGTGTCTGTAGCTTATCTCAGGCTGGAAGTCCAAGTCTTGTTTATGTCAATTAACAAATCCACCATAGCTGCTCATGGTAACACAGGCAGAGCATACAGACCTCACCTGAAGCTATAGTATCAAAAGAAACCAATCAAGGAAATGCTACAAAGTAATTCACTAAGTGACTTAATATGTTTGCTTTGGAAACTTCCAGATGTTAAAATTTTACTTTTGATATGTACAGCAGTTGGTTAATTTGCTTACATTTTTCAATTACTGAAGATTCAGTTTCATTTCTAGAGCACTTATTTTCCAGTACCTATAGCCACCAGCCCATTGTTTCTTTTGTAGCTTTAAAGCTTCAGAAAAGATGTTTGTTTAGTTTAATTATAGTTTTTGGTATACATGTTCTTACGGCTATAAGATTTTCCAAGTTTTTATGTTAAGATCTTCATAACATTCTTCAGTAGCCCCATAGCCACTCTTCTCAGAAAAGGCACAAAAACAGAGCAGAAAAACAGTGACCAACACTGCTCAGTTGTCTCCCAGTACTTATGATGTGTTTGGATATACCCACAAGACATCAGCTACAGTAAATACTTCTTGTGCCACATCTCAATGTAAAACCAGTTTATGTACAATGCTTGGCAGAAGATAATATCAAAATGTACTGTAGGTCACCATGATTTATCCTTCAAGTTATGAGCATCAGCAAATTCGCATCTATTCCATCAGTCCCTCTTCTTTTTTCCTGCCATCCTGTGGATTCTCAACAACGGAGCCCCTGTGCGAGACCACGTCTCAGACCAGGAAGCACCATGCAGCTGTAACACTAGGCTGTGCTTTCCTCAGCACGTGAAGGATATAGCAGTGGTCCTTGGCTATTGATTAAAATATAAGCTTCCTTCCAGTGAAGCTCACTGGGCTTAAAGGTGAGATAATCGGGCTTCATATTCCTTTTACAGGTACACTCTGCTGCGTTAAAAACTGGTTAGATGGTCAGGCCCAGAGAGTGGTAGTGAATAGAGTGAAATCCAGTGGTGTTCCCCAGGGGTCGGTGTTGGGACCCATCCTTTTTATTGATGATTGGGATGAGGGAATGGAGTGCACCCTCAGATGAGGCCAAGCTGGGGGGAAGTGTCGATCTGCCAGAGGTTAGGAAGGCCCTGCAGAGGGACCTGGACAGGGTGGGTCATTGGGCAGAGGCCAATAGGGTGAGGTTCAACATAGCTAAGTGCCGGGTCCTACACTTTGGTCACAACAACCCCATGCAGCGCTACAGGCTTGGGGCAGGGTAGCTGGAAAGCTGTGCAGAGGAAAAGGACCTGGGGGTGTTGGTCAATGCTCACCTGAACATGAGCCAGCAGTGTGCCCAGGTGGCCAAGAAGGCCAAAGGCATCCTGGCTGGTATCAGGAATAGTGCAGCCAGCAGGAGCAGGGAGGTGATCATCCCCCTGTGCTCTTCTCTGGTGAGGCCGCACCTCAAGTGCTGTGTTCAGCTTTGGGCCCCTCAATACAAGAAGGACATCAAGGCCCTGAAGTGTGTACACAGAAGGGCTACGAAGCTGGTGCAGGGCCTGGAGCACAAGTCCTGTGAGGAGCAGCTAAGAGAACTAGGGTTGTTTAGTCTGGAGAGGAAGAGGCTCGGGGGAGACCTCATTGCTCTCTACAATTGCCTGAAAGGAAGGTGTGGGGAGCTGGGGGTCAGCCTCTTCTCACAGGTAACTAGTGATAGGACTAGAGGGAATGGCTTCAAGTTGTGCCAGAGGAGGTTTATGTTGGAAATGAGGAGACATTTCTTCTCAGAAAGAGCAGTCAGGCATTGGGACGGGTTGCCCAGGAAAGTGGTGGTGTCACCGTTCCTGGGGGCATTTAAGGAAAGGTTGGACATGGTGCTCAGGGACAGGGTTTAGTGGGTGATATTGGCGATAGGGGGATGGTTAGACCAGATGATCTTGGAGGTCTTCTCCAACCTTAATGATTCTAAGATTCTACTAGCCTCATATATCAAATGCTAGCAGTCTCACCTTCTGTCCTCACCAACAACCACAAGTGTGCAACTCACAGATCTTAAGAACAACAGTTAAATCTGATCAAAAGCATGCTCCCCACAAATTAAACCCAAAACTTAAACCTCAGAAGTGTACTCTTCATGGATCATGAAAAGTGCTGTACAAAAGCTCAGCTCTTTTAAATATCCATTATAAAAGCCATGCTAGCGTAACTGTATGAGGGAATCTCAATATCCATAATGCACAGAAGTAACACAATCCTTCCTTCATTTCTTCTGTGTACTGTTTTATGCACCTTCTAAGACCACAACCAACAAAAAAAGTAGCAAACTTGATAAGAAAAAAATCTCATTTTATTAAATAATTTAGTGTCTGCATTAGAGTAATAGATGAACATTTTCTTCCAACCCTGCTGTTTCTTGTAGCTCATTTAACGGTGAGGTAAGACAACTGCTTGTACTGCCAGAAACTCTTTAATAAGAAATGATCAGTAGATACGAGACAACTCTTTAGTATGTATTTCTGTGGTTAAAAGACAGCTGAGGAAAAAAAGCTTAATAGTGAGTCCATGACAGTTTCAGTGTATTTTAAAATGACTTTAATGGGTTTGGCCACAGACCCACAATACCTCAGGGGAAAAGAAATAAAAAGGAAAAAAAAAAAAAAAAAAAAAAAAAAAAGCAGAAATCTCCTGTACACTATTTCTTTTGCTGTAAAGTAAAACTTTTTTTTTTTTTTTTTCTGAAGCATGACCACATACTAATAATTTAATAATATGACTATGCAGTGGAGAGGTAACAAATGCACGGTAGGTAATCAGTTGAATATAGGTTACACTGATGTTGTAGCTAACAGAATGACCATGATTCTTAATAAGCAGAGAAAGTATTAGTAGACTAAAAAAGGTGTATCAGTTACTGCCTTTTCTTTTTCCTTCCTCCCCCCCCCCACCCCCAAGAAGCATTGCTGCAAACAGGCTATTGTATTCCTGTTCCAAGTAGTCTGAGGAAAAAAACACTAGAATTTTCCTGGTTTGAAAATAACCACCTTCATTAAAAAATAAATCTGACACATTGATCTATTTAGTCTCACCATGACAATGTGAAAAAGCAATCTGATTACTCTTTGTGTACTCGCAAAGGGAACGATTGACAGTAAGTGACATTTTAGGTTTTCTTCCCTACTCTAAACTAAACTGTGAATGAGATCCAGTTATTAGGAGCTAGAGCAAATTAAATGGGAAAGTTTATTATATTAACATTTGAAAATTAAACTAACACAGCCGAAGTGCTCAAATGTTATAAAAAACAACAACAACAAAACTAGCTTGTAACTCCTATTAATACTACAGCACAATTCAGCAGCTGTAGGACAGAGGTCGTTTGTGCTGTATTATGCAGGAGATAAAGCTGACAAGCCAGTCACAGCTGCTACCAAGATTCCTAGAAGTTCTTTTTCCACAGTTTTAAACAGGGAAACTGGTTCTTGGGTAGCTGGCAGAACAAGTACAAGAAAGGGCTCCAGTCCAGGCGGTCCTGACAAACCAAGTATTATTTGGGGCTGGCCTGTGAGAATATAGCAGCCAAACAACAGGTATGGCAGGCAGTAGGTCCTGATGAAAGGGGAAGTTGTCACAATATTTGTTTGTTAAACAGTACAGTTTTCCAAATAGGAAGAAACAACAGTAGACAGCGGATCACTAGCCCTACTCTGCAATTCAGTGTTGTCTCAAGTTTTAAAAGTTTAACCTCTCTTCCAAAGAGGACTAGTCCCAGCATAATTCCAGAGGAATAAAGACATACACCAAAATACATATAGTTCCAGTCTGTTGTTCCCCTTCCCAAGGAGGTGGGTTTCCTCAACTTCATTTTATTTGTGTCTAGTTGTCACAGTATTTTGTTTTAATGGGCAAATAAAAATTGACAGATCACTAGACTGCAAAACATATTGGTGAGTGTCACTAATACAGGCAGAAAGTAACTTGGGAGTGTATCAGCTAAGTCACTGCAGGGGGGGTGGAGGATGTATTTTATATTAAGGGGTCTCCAGGAACCTAGTGCGCTATCTATTTTCTTTACTTACAGAGCAGACAGCAGATAAGTTCAACCAAAGAAGACATAGAGCCGTTTCTGTGCATCATATTGCCTGCCACCATGATGCTCTTCCTGGCATTCCTGCTGCTCTTCCTGTACCGCCGCTGCCAGCGCCCCACCCCGCAGGGGCAGATCTTCAGCATCGACCTCCCCGAGGCCCTGCCGGAGCACGAGGTGCCCAATTTCCTTTCCGTGCTGCCCTGGACCAGTGAACAGAGTTTCCACTACTCCACTCTGGTCCCTGATGCCACATTCCTCTCTGTGTGTTTGCCTCCATCGTACGAGGAGGCCACCATGAAGACCAGCCTGGACGAGGCTCACATTGAGCTCTCTACAGATCCAGTGCCTCCTTATGAAGAGAGCACGGCACATCCAGCAGCACCAAATAAACTTCCTACGGAAGCACCTTAGCCAAAGCATGCAACCCCTCATGGTACAAACAGGGATCTGCTATGGCCTTTAAAATTAGCAAAAAAAAAATTCCAAATGAGCCAAAGCCAGTGAATTATGAAGGAAGAAACTTTGAGTAACAGGGAATGAGACTTTTCACCTCATTGTAGGATTCTCTATCTTCCATTTGTGGCAAGGCTACATGTACAGTGTGACACCAAATCGGTTCTAGGCTGTTAATGTTGGAATTTGAGAAAACTGAGTATGTCATACAAGGATTAAACTTACAGATGAGAATGTGCCCACCTGAAATCCCTCAGCTGCCAAGAAACATAACACTGATGGTTGGACTTCATGATCTTGAACGTCTTTCCCAGCCTAGATGATTCTATGATAAGTTATGCTACAGATTCAGCAGTCACAAAAAGGGCTCTTAGCATGAATCTATTCCAGTTTGCTTTTTTTGTACTTCATGTGTTTATTTTTAATTGAATTTCTGACAAGCTGATTTACTTAATCAACATGTATAAACATTGCATATCATTCTGCAGTGCTTTGAAATGAACACAGCTCTCAGGAAAGCAAATAAATCTTTAAAAAAAAAAAAAAAAAAGATTCCAGGAACTGTCCCCACAAGTTCAACTACGGACTGTTGTTAAAGGCTGTCTTTTACTACAGTTGAACAATGAGAATGACCAGAGAAGACCTGATCATTCTGGGTGAGGAAGACTCCAGCACCATCACACAAGAGCACACCCACACTGTTGCTGCAAGCCAAGGTCTGCAAGGTCCTGAAGTTTTAGACTACTGACTTGACTTATTTTTCAATTTACATGTCTAAAACAGTAAACCTGGTGACCTTTTAGGTACAGTGTGTAAGAGAATTGGGGAAAAAAATAAAATCAAATGCACAAAAAAAATCTGGTTTCTATTTCAAAACAGCATTATACTCACTTCTTGACCACTAGAGCAACGTATCATTCAGATGCGTTGGTGCCAGTTCTGTTTCTCATGAGCTTGCACATGCTTTCTTTCAGGCAGTGGCATATCTTTAACTCTTTCTTACAGGATAGCACTTTCACTATGCTGACAGATGCTCCTGTTCTGAGCATCTGGAAGGTGGCTATCATGAAACCTGAAGTTTTTATGTGTTTTGACAGCTTCTTCCTTGCAGGTGTGAGCTATTCTATGACACTACAATTATCTATGGCTTAACAACATATATATGACCATGTGTAGTCTTGGTACAACTCCTAAAACAGAAGCTGTTTTGACTTGCACTGTGTGATTGTAGTAACTTTCACAGGTTGTCAATATGAGCTAGTGTAGAAGTCATCCTGCTTTGTGAATGTACTACCTTTTTTTTTTTTCCTCTTAATGTAACAATAGGTAGTTAAGCTTCATGTTGTTATGTCAAGAGTGGCACAAATCATACCACCAAATAGTCCAGGTCAAAATTGATGATACTCATATGGTTCTCTTAAAATAAGGAAAAAAAAAAATACCTTGCTCTGCCCTTTGTAATTCAGAAATGGCACCATTTTCTTAAATTAAAATTTTGAGATCTTTTCCTTTTCTAATGCCTACTTTTGGTTACCAGTGAGAACAGCAGCAGCTGTTGTTTTGGATAAATGCAAGTGCAACCAACCATTTTTCTTTTCAGACCATATCTGGGATGAGTTCCTAGTATTCACTAATGCATTTGAACGTACTGCATTGGACTGTCTCCTTGCATTTTGTTTTCCTCCTTAATACTTGGTACATGCAGTTGTTGCCACCTACATGGAAAACAGAGTACCAAACAACATATACTTGCTAATTATCAAGGTAAAAAGGTTTAAGGCTCAAAAAGAATCGTTTCTGCCTCTTGTGTCTCTATACTCCACTAGCTCCAAAAGAATTGTACAGGTATGCTTGACAAGTCTGCCTTCATTGCATCAAATTTAGTGTACTTTGCCTTAAAACATCTGCTATGTTCTGAAATTAGTTACACTGTTCTTCAGCAGAAGTTCTTGATTATTATTAGTGTCTGAAACCCAGCCCCAGGTTCATTATTCTAAATTGCTCTCCAGTTATCTTGGTTACAATTCAGAAAACTTCTTCGGTGCTGTTTCTTGTGATCAGGACCAACATACTTCTAGAACTAGTCAGGAATGGTGAGTGTTCATCTCTCACATAGTATTTATCAGGAAACTCTCAAATCCTACCTTAGACAAATAGTTTCTGTTTGTTAGCTGTACTATAGGCAATAAGAACAGGTACTTGCTCAAATCCAAATTAGCAACAATACTGCCATGTTTTCAATTGTTTTTTCTAATAGACTCCTTCCCCACCCCCTACCCCCCATCTATAATTGGTGTCCCTTACTTCATTCCAACACAGTTTTGTCTGGTATTGCACGTTAATTGTCCCTGGTAGGTTTTAACCCAAGCATCATCTCACTCAAATCTCCACTCCAAAGGAAAAAAAAAATCCAGTAAAGCAAAATATAAATTATAAAATAATAATAATAATGAGATCTCATGTGCAAACATTGTGAAATGTTGATCTCCATTGCCTAGCAGCTACCACTGATCATATCAGCCTGTGATGACATAGCGGGCAGTAACCATAGAACTACTGTTATTAGTGCTATTGGTGGCTGACCAGTTACCAGGTCCTTTGAAGCAAACATAGCTCACAGTCTACAAAGACATCATATCCAGCTCTACAAACCTGAAAGGTGAAGGTTTAGAGCACACCATCTAAAAGAAAGACATAGGACTTTTGGCTCTAGACAAGACTGAGATATTAAGTTTTCAAATACTTAAAAGGTAACTGTATACAGAAGAAAATAATCCTTCATACTTTATGCATACAGCAATCTGGACTAATACTTGTAGTGGGTTTACATGGCAAGGTTTTGGTAGCAGGGGGCCATAGGGGTGGTTTCTGTGAGAAGGATCTAGAAGCTGCCCCATGTTTGGTAAGGGCCCCACTGCTGACCAGAGCCGAGCCAATAAGCGATGTTGTTTCGCGCCTCTGTGAAAGCATATTTAAGACAGGAAAAAAATGCTGTGCCACACAGCAGCTGGGAGGGAGAGAGCAGTGAGGAACGGCCTTGCAGGAGCCAAGGTCAGTGAAGAAGGAGGGGGAGAGGTGCTCCAGGCGCCGGAGCAGAAGTCCCCTGCGGCCTGTGGTGAGGACCATGGTGAAGCAGGCTGTCCCCCTGCAGCCCATGGAGTACCACGGTGGAGCAGGGTTCCACGCTGCAGCCCGTGGAGGAGACCACGGTGGAGCAGATGGCCCTGCACTGACGGAGGCTGCCGCCTCTTCCTTTGGAAGACCCCTGCCGGAGCAGATTCTGGGCCGGACCTGTAGCCCGTGGAGAGGAGCCCACGCAGGAGCAGGTGATCTGGCAGGAGCTGCTGCCTGTAGGGGAGCCAGGTTGGAGCAGTTTTCTCCTGAGGGATGGACCCCGTGGTACGGACCCATATCTGGAGCAGTTCTGGAAGAGCTGCTGCCTGTGGGAAGCCCACGCCGGATCAGTTCATCAAGGACTGCATCCCGTGGGTGGGACCCCACAGCACAGGGGACGAGAGTGACCAAGAAGGAGCGGCAGAGAAGAAGTGCTGTAGACTGACCATAACCCCCATTCCCCCGTTCCCCTGCGCTGCTCAGGGGGAGGAGGTGGAAGAGGGTGGATGGGGGGCGGGAAGGTGCTTTTGGTTTCTTTCCTTTGTTTCTCACTTCTCTAGCTTGTTAGTAATGAGCAATAAATCTCCCTATGCTGAGTCTGTTTTGCCAGTTGCAATAATTACTGCATGATCTTCTTCTCCTTATCTCAACCTCTGAGCCCTTTTCATCATATTTTCTCCCTGTTCCTCTTTGAGGAGGGGGAGGGAGTGAGAGAGTGCCTGTGGTGGTGCTCGGCTGCCCACTCGAGCGGAACCACGACAAGTAGCCACAAAGCTAAATCCTCAGCAAAGCACCAGCCCTGGAAAGGAACTGAAAAATTGTTTCCTGGGCTTTGTTCAAGTCTCAGCTGCTCTACTGCAACTGCCAGCAAGAGGGCCTCTTCTGCTAGCAGCAAGGGGACGGTGGGACCGCTATCCTAGCTGTAGTGGGCTGAAAGTACCATTTACATTGACACCCGTCAGCATGCCTAAGCAGATCTCCTGGTCACCTTGGAAAACACTGGAGCTGTGGCAAATAAATAAAGCAGGTAAAATGCTCTAACACCAGCCAGCCATGAAAGGGTTTGGGCTCCCCTTGTAACCCCCATCTACAGAGCAGAGGTGGCTGCACGCACTCGGGGCATCCTGCAGAGGCTCCATGACAGAGGTAACTGCCCCATCATCTCTAATTACGAGGCCTGAAGAAACTCAAAGATTTAAAGCTTAAAAGTATCTGCAGACATCAATCTTTCCAAAAGAGATGTCGAAAAAAAGGCGAAGCTAAATATAAGTTTTAGCAGCAGAACTGCTTTAACAGCTACTGTAGGTCTAGTGAGACTTAAGGAAAGATGGACAGCACGTGGATTAAATTTGTTGGTATAAATCTGGAGACACCAGTTTAGCTACAGAAAACACCAAGTCTTTGGAAATCCAAAAAAGATAGTATTTTAGTACAGAAAAAAATGGGAAAAAGAGGAGGAAACTAGAAATAGGATCTCAAAAAGCAGATGCCTGCCTTATTCCATATGTATTTGTGGGCTCAATTTTCCCCTTGCAGAAATCAAATAGGTATAAGAGGACAAAACCAGATACTTCAAGGTGGAGAAGTAAACTGCTACTGCCAGGGAGCTGGTAGGACAAATGGTGTTCTCTTTTACCAAGAAATTACACTGTACAGTGCTATGACAAAGGAAATTTGTCTTCTCAGCCAGTTCCTGCTTGGGTTTCCATCAGCTGACAATGCTTCCAGGGGAGCCAGAGGACAAAATACAGCCCAAATTCTGAGGACAAAACCTAAAACGCAGCAAATCTCATGCACGACATTAAAAGATGCTTAATGAATAGTATGAAGCAATTCCACAAATAAATGCAGCAGCTGGTAATTGCTAGGAGTTACTCAGGCTGACCAGATATTCTTGGACCCTTATTACTAGAAATATCAGAATGGCTGTTGCATGTCTAAATCATAAATACCGCAGCTCAGCAAAATACTTGAGTGCGTGCTCTACTCTCAGTGAACTGGAGCCAAGACCAGCCAACAACCTGTTAGAGGCAGCTTACGCCTTAACATCGCTCAGTTCTGTGACGAACAGCACACCAACTTCTGGAACATACAAGAACTGGAACAACAACTCAGAAAATCACATTAAAATGTGTATAAAAGTAGTAAAATTGGATTTGAATATATGTTTCTCAGTTAATCATTGTGATATATTCTCATCTTGTTTTTTCTTTGTATGCTATTATTTGTCACTCTTCAATCAAGAGAGTCCCCTTCCTACTTTCTAAACCAGAAAATTCCCTTTGAATTTTTTACAGGAAAAAAAAAAAAAAAAAAAAAACACATGCCAAACCCTCCCCATACTCAGAAGCTGCCCCCTTTTTTTTTAAAGCCAAATAAAAGTGTTGTCACTGTCCACGAAGAGCGTAGGCTGCTACAAACACCTCTGGCCCAAAAGCCGGGCCTTTGGATAACACCTGAGGGCTGGACCCAAGGTGGAGCTGCTGCGGGGGCTGCCCCACTGCTGGAAATCAAAGAGAGAACCATGCTTTCTATCTGGGAAATTAAGTGCCTCTCATAGCTTTGCTGCACATTTCTCACATGCACCAGCCTTGCCATGGCTGGCCATCACAGCTCACTTTAGGCCAACTTCTTCCTAGTCAGCCTGGCTACCTCCTGCTTACAAACCCGACTGCCAGAAACAAACTGGGACGGATTCAAAACAAAAGCCCAGGGGACGCTACTTTTGCACAGTCACGCTCCTGACTCTTGTAGGAGGCGCATCCAGAGATGCCCCATGCACTGAAACTCAGCCGTGCACAGCTGGAGGCATTCACAGAGGTGCGCTCCTGGTTTCTGCTCGAGGAGGAGAAGAGGGATTAGAAAAAAAAAAAAGAAAAAAAAAAAAAAAAAAGAGAGAGAGAGAAAAAAAAAGCAGCAATGAACTGAAGATTCACAACCAGGAAAAAATAAGATCCTGCTATAAAATCAATGGAACTGCACAATTTTAAGATGAATTCATCTCGCCTCAAATCATGTAAGTAGACCTACTCTTCAGTGATATTGTCCCAAACTATGCAAAACGTTTCCTTTAAAGAACTCTCCCTAGTCTTTCCTCAACTTTACTCTTTAGCTGGAAAAAGCTCATTTTAATCCCCTTTGCTGAGCAGCTGCTCTTGCAATTGCTGCTGGAAATACTTGATTCCCCTCCCCAGAATCACAACCCATGGCTCTGGGCTTCTCAATGTTTATTATACATTTAGTTCTTCCTTCGCTTCCACAGTGGGCAGGAACAGACGAGTCACCCTGCACAGACATGGGGGCAGCTGGGGGCCTCCTGTCTGCTTGCCTCTCCTCTCCCAGCCACAAGCACAGGCAGCGATGGCACCAAACTGGGGCACGCTCCTGGCCCCCTCAGCAGGGAGCTCTCAGAGCCCTGCAGGGTGGGCAGCACAGCCCCAGCCAGACCCCAGCACACTCGCAAGCTGCCTGGCACGGCTCCGCAGCCCTGCCCAAACACCTGGGCACCTTTTCCACCGCCCGGCCTGGGCCTGGGCTCCGCATCACCTGCTGCCACCCCCCGGGGATGGGGATGGGGATGCAGCGCCCATGTCACAGCAGGCAGGGGGTGCCCCATGTCACAAAGGGGCGGGGACAGCCTTGGCCCCAGAACGCTGGTCCCAACGGCCACACAGCCCTGCCATGGCTGCCCGTGCTGATGGGGAGGCTGCTCAGCTGCCTGCTCCTGCTTCAGCCTCAGCTCTGGACACAAACTCCACCAGAGGAACTCAGCTCCTCTCTCCTCTCTCTTCAGGCCCTCACCTCAAATGGCTCTCAACGCCCTACAGCACACGGACCCAACTAAACCGTGGCATGCTCCTGGCCGCTCCTTGCCAGCACTGGGCCAGACAATTCTCCACGCCCTACAGGACAGGTAAGATTGCCCCAACCCACACCCACCAGGCTCCAACAGCAAGCAGGAAGGTGACAGAATCGGGCCAGGACGGGAGTCAACCGTTGCATCAGGATGATGGGGCATGGACAGCCTTGGTGAGTTGCTAGAGACTCTTGGGCACAGAGGCAGGGGCTGCCCGTGGTCACAGGGGGATGCTGCTCTGTTGTTCCTTCTCTTCTTAAAGCCAGAAACAGACAGCGATGGGACCAGACCATGGCACACTCCTGGCCTCTCTCCCCTTGACACCTCAGCTGGAAAATGTGTCAACGCTCTACAGGACAGATAAGCTAACCCCAACCTATTCCCCACCATGGTCTCAGCACCTGTGGAGTTGGTAAAACATGGGTAATTCTTGGCCAACATAGAGCAGCTGGATGGACGGCACTGTTGTGAGGCTGGGAGAGTCTTAGGCTGGGAGGCAGGGGCCCCCATTGTTCCCCCGGCACAGCTCCAACAAGCCTTGAACGAACGAACGGCTGTGCGAACGGCTGTGTGGTGCTTAGCTGCCAGATGGGGGAAACCACGACGACAGCAATGTAGTCATGTAACCAAATTAAAGCCAAAACTTTCAGCCCGGCCCTTGACCTGAATAGGGAGTGAGGATCCAGATCCTGGCATTTATACGTGATAGTTTATATGCAGCCAAAGTAAATACTGCAGTCGGAGGTCATGGCGCTAGATTTTGAAAAGTCCTGCATAAAGAAGAGATCTCAGAAAAGCAAATTTAAACAACATTAATGTCAAGTAAAGTCTTTCTGATTGCTATATTCTTTATCTGTTGTGACTAGACAGATGAAAATCTATGACACCAATTTTGCCTTTTAGGTCATTTCCTTTTTTCTTTTATTTCTTTTATTTATATTTATTTTTCTTATTTTAACAGGCTCTGTACTACTTTTCCTCACAGAATGACTAGCAGAAATATGACCCTTACATGCCTTTTGTATTTAATTCATTAGGTCAACTCTAACCACTAAGCTCCTTGTCAGGTTCTTTCCGTTAGCAATAAGGAGCAATTGAACCTTAAACATTGAAACGAGGTTGATGAGCCTATTCCACAAGGTCTCATGACTCCACACATGTGAAGTGAAATCTGCCAGGTGGGGATCATTTGACCTTTGCTATATAGGAAGCATGAGGACTTATGGGAAGAATTGCCACTCTAGGGGAGTTTGAGGTTCAGGTTACTGAAAGTGCTTTCCCATGCACTGTCCTGGT